>NC_060952.1:17205859-17505859 GCF_022045245.1 Lucilia cuprina
GCGCACGCGTCTATTCTCTTGCGAATTCAGTTCTATATTAATTTCCTGACTAACTCAGAAACGAAATATATTAAATACAGAGTCGTATTCTTAACACAGGGTGACAATTTGTTAACCTCACTACCCTTGTTTAGGTTTTTGGTAAAATTGTTACCAAAAAAATTTTAGTCTTTGAATTTCTTATAAATTAGTTGTTAAAATATTTACGAATGTTGTTTTTTTTTTCAGGGGTCTTTTTTTTTCTTATCTAATGGTTTTTCTTACTTTTTACATAATTTATGGTTTATTTTTGAGTTTTGCGTAAAAATCATGAAATGTATTAAGTTTTACTTTTCTATTTAGTTTAAGTAAATATTACTAAAATATCATTTTAATTTGAGGTAATATGATGATAAAAGGTATAACAAACCTTGATACCAACCCAGCGAAAACTTGGTAAGGGGTTGTACTTCCATAACCATTTACATTTCAATGACTACTAGTAATGACTTTATTTTAATCTGATTATTTTCGGTTTCAAACTAAATTTTCTTAATTTGCGAGTTAAGAATTGTGTTTTACAAAAAAGAAAACAAAATTAAATTTGTATGAAAAAAAACAACCTACTCAACAACTTCCTTATAAGCGAAATTGCAAGTACTTCTTAAACATTTTATTTGCAAGCGAGGCTAGAAGTACGTACTTACCTCCAATGCCATAACCGTGTTAAAATAATAAGTTAAAATGCTAATGAAAAAGTAGTGAAAAACTTTTAAATTTAAATTTTTCTGGGAAATTTGTTAAAGCTACTTTAAAAGAAAAAAAAATACTAGACCCAAATGTGAAACACAGCAAATAACAAATTCAAACTTTTTTGCAAGTTTTGTAAATATTTTTTAATTAATACCAAATTTTTTAAAATTTGTTATATAGTTTGTTTAAAAAACGTTTTTAAAACTGCAGATTAACTTAATCCAAAAACTGGTTAGTTTAAATAAATTTCAAACTTTAATGTTATATTTAAAACACGAATAAAAAATATTTTAAATTTATTTATTTAGTTTAAACAAAGTTTAACTAAACTTTAAAGCATTTTTTGTTTTCTTTTTAATTTGTAACAATTATGGTATAATTTTAAAGGAAATTAAACCTTCTAGTAAAAAACTATGCCCTAAAAATATAAGTAATTAAATTATTTTTTCTCGTTTCTATTTTTAGTGTCATATTTGCATTGTCTATGTGTCTATTAAGTCCTTGATATTATAGTTGTTGTTAATATATTTTGTCGTAATGACAATTGTAACAATTAGTAGAAGTTTTGTTTTATTTCAGTTTCAACATTTAAGTGCGTGTTTTTCTTTGTTTTTAATTTTGTATAATTTTTTTTTTGTGTAAATGTTGCTGCTGTTGGTGTTCTGCTTGGTTGCATGCAAGTGCTGAAATTTCTAATAATTAAATGACTTATATGAATTTAATGACAATGACGACAACTGCAACACACGACAATATACAATAATAATTGTTTGTAATACGATTTTTTTTGTTTGTTTTCCTAAAACTAAAATATACTAAAATGCACTCATCAGAAAAATAAACTCACAGCAACAGTAACAAAAAAAGTGTATACAGCACAAAAAAGTGTATACAACAAAATGTTTATTAACACAATATTAATAATCTACATTATGGCACTTGTAATGTTATCAAAATGTAAAAATCTTTTTGCATTACAAAAAAATACTAATTTAATTTTTTTTGTATTCAAGTAATTTTTAACAAATTTATTAAACGACTCAGAAATATTATTAATTTTATATTAAAAATTGTAAATGATTTTAAAGCAAAGATTAGCAAAACTCAGGGGCAAAATGTTAGAATAGAAATATTAGGAATATTTTGAAATTAATTATTTTTTCACTATTTTTTTTTTTTTTGCCAGAACTATAATTTGTAATTTTGCACCACAAAATGAACTATAGTTTTGAACTTTTAATACTTTGTCCATACAAAATACTCACTAATACCTAAAAATATAAAACGGCTCATATCCTAGCTGCAAATTAAATACACATCATGTATGTCACCATGTATGTACTTACTTGTTGTATGTGTTTGTATTAGCAAATCCTGTTGCTGGTTGTGTTCATGACTGTGGCGCGTAATTTTCAATGTCATTATGTTCTAATTGAGGTTTTGTTGAAAAATTGGTTGCTCTAAAGCCACTACTAAAACTAGTTACACCAACAATTAAACCAAAACTAAACATTTTTTTTAATGAATATTAGAAAGTTTTCACACAATTGTTTACCCCCCAAAAACAAAAAATCAATGATTTATAGGCCTTTACTAAGTAAAGGGGGAGAGTGTAAAAAAAGGATTATTTAAAATAATTATATTATAAATATTGTATTGAATATATGTAGATATGCATGTATGTATGTACATATATGTATGTAGTTATTGTGTGGTTTTTATTATAATCATTATTATTGATAAAAGATCTTTATTATGGTCATAATAAAACTACAAAAACTTTTACATGTTGTAATCATTATTATCATCAAAATTACACAAAATACAAAAATTTTTATTAAAACAACTTTAGGACTTTGTTAATGAAATGCCCATCGTTGATAAATGTTGCTATGAAAGCAGAAGTGGTTGGTTAGTTGGTAGTAGGGACCAACAAACCTTTCCTGTTAACCGAAAAAAGTGGTATGTATGTTGACTATCATCATCATACAAATAAATAAACAAACAAAACTTACAAAGTAATTGCGTTTAAATGCATTTGTATTATTATCATTAATATACACGTACTTTTATGAATTACACATTTAGTTTTTGTGTATCGTCGTTTGGCTAGTAGAACACATTAAGAACGTTCTACCACAAACCACTCAATTATGACACATACCCACAAATGTTCTCTCAGACAGACACACTCTCTTACATTAACGCTTTAATGTAATAATTGTGTCTACAGTAATTTGTTCGACATAGTTTTATGTAAGTTGTTGTAGGAAAACTTACTATGATGACATTTAAAAATAGATATATACAATGGTCAATTTTAGTTCTTTATTTGTTTGTTTGTTGGTTGGTAATATAGTAATTTCTTTTAACAAAACTTAATGTAAGTTTAGTTAAAGTAGTAAAGTTTTGGGGTAAACAAAACAATTACAAATTTAGGTTTCATAAGTGTATTAAAACATTAATTAAATGATGATTATTAGATAAGAAGAAAAAAGCATTTATTTAATGATCATTACTATAGACTACAGAAAAAAATGAAGAAACGTGACGTTTGTAAGGACGTCATAGCTAAGGGAGAAAATGTATAATATAAAAAGTTTAAATTAAATCTGTAAAGAAGTCCATTAAGAGGAAGTAAATTATTTTTATTAAAATTGTTTATTAGAGGATTTATTTAACTATAAATACTAACGAGATTTTAGGGTTTGTATTAAATTGTCTAAACCTCAGCTCAGTTTATTTTAGTTTAATTCTATACAGTTTTATTGGTTTTTTTTTAATCAAGCTCAACAAAACTTAGTTTAACTAAACTGGTTTAATTAAGGTTTAACTTTTTCATTATAAAAGCTTTTTCAAAACCTTGATTAAATTTTGAAAATTTTTATAAAAAATTCCTACGAAAACTTTTTTAAAAATATATTTTTGATATTTCTTTCCTAAACTGGAAAACAATACTATAAGATACAATTACTTTTAATCATATACTAGCACAAAAATATAAAAGGAAACCCCTAAATATAACTTAACTTGACTAAAGCAGCCCAAAAATATAAAAACTAAACATTTAATTTAAAAGGCGTAACTCTTGAGGCACAAACTACAACAGACACACAACGCACAGGTATTTACCACTAGCAATTATAAAGAAATTAGTCTTTTTTTGGTTTCTTATACATTATTTTTATTAAAAAAATTACAATATTTCTAAATATTTCTTTTTTGTTTGTTTGTTCAAACAGAAATCAAAAGCAGAAGCAAAAAAATTCAAAATGAAAAAATCTCATATAAATTGCAAAAAACTGTCTAAATTGACTGTTACAGGTCGTTAAAGGTCGTCACCATTTAATACAACAATAATTACTGATTAAATGCTATAAATAATATATATATTTTTTGCTTAAATTCAAAAAACAAATCGTATACATATACATTTAACAAGTATAAAAATGCTTGTTATTGTTTTTTGTTTTATTATTTAGACAGACAAACGGACAGATCGGCAGTTTGGAGGGAATTAGAAATGTAAGAAGAATTCATTCTATTTATCATTTGCTACAACAACATTTGACTACTTTTGCAATAAATGAACGAACAGACAAAATGGACAGTTGAGACAGTTGAAATCAAGCACAATACTTCAAAATGTCGATCATGATAATTGTTGAAATTATTACTTGTTATAGCTGTTGCTGTAAAGATGCTGCTGATGATGTTGTTGCTGTTGAAGATCATGTTTATATGAATTATTGCTGTTGTCTTGTGATTTTGCTGCTGCTGCCTCAGATGTATTTGGGTGTTCTCATTGCTGGCTGGGTTTACTTTCTACAGCTACAGATGTGTGTTTAATGAAAAGATCAAAGTTTTGAGCGTGTCTTTTTATTCGACTTAAATACATGCAAACTTGTATGTCATCTTAAAAAACAGTAAAAATCTTTTAAAATATTATATAATTTTATTGACACAAAACAAATAAATATTTTAAGAACTTGAAAAAATTAAACTTTATATCAAGGTTTTACTGTATATGTTAGTATTTATGTGTGAATAACAGTCATTACGTTTTTTTTATTAAAATGAAATAAAATATTTTATTTAAATGATTAAAACAGCAATAGCAAATGATGTGATAATTGTGGCCGTTGTTTTTCCGTCACATCCCGGTGAAACGAGGTGACCAATGATAAGACCTATAAAGATTGCACAATCTGGCAAAAAATTTAAAAATGTTTTTAAATTTTTTCTTGAATTTCTATTATATAGGTGGTCTTAACCTCACTTAAAATGCTCTATTGATTTTTATGTTCATGTTTTAACAACTTTATGCCTAATTTATTTATAACTCAAGCATTTGTGCGTTTATACATAGAATAATAATATATTTTTTAATCATAAACACTAAAACAAGAGAAAAAACTACCTTGATCTTTTACAACAACAATTTCAAATATAAATAAAATTTCCGATATAATTTTATGACATAAAACTATTTTTATGACAGCAAAGCTTAAACAAAACAATTGTCTACTACTTGTTCTTAACAGACTTGAAAAAGTGGGGGCCAACAGCTCCAAGAAAAAATAACAAAAACAATGTAAACTGCTTTATGTGGAGCAACAAAATAGATCATCATCTGTATGGGCAGCAGCAGCAGCAAAACGTAAAAATTCCCAAATCAAAACAAAAAATCGAAAAGATATCAATTTTACGATTTTGGAAAAATAACACAAAAACACGGCAACAAGTTACACATCAAAATAAAGCTATAAGACAAGACATTAAAATCACACACACACACATCACACTACCAATAGTATGTAGAACTCAAGAAATATTTACTAAAAGATCTTTTTTTTTTAAATCTATCCGCTTTGCTTTAAATTGAACAGCTGAACACGAACCAGCAAAAAAAATGTGAGAAACTATTAAAAAGCTATAAAATTTATAGTCAAAAGTATTGAAGAAATGAATATAGTATAAAAAAACAAACCTCAACAACTCAAGCACTTATTACGTAGACCAACAATACGTTTGAAAAAAAAAAATTGTTTGAAGGTATAACGGATACATTTGTGTTGGCTGACTCAATGGCTATAATAGTGTTTTTTTGCTATAAAATTAAATAAAAATCCATAATAAAAGTATACAATTCTTCTTTGTTTTTATTTCAACTATTAAACTTGGTATTTTGGTTAAAATTTAAAGATTTTTCTTGATATCACAAACAAAAAAAAATACTTTCAATTTCTTTTTCTTTAAGAATATTTTTATGATTAATGGTAATAAACTGCTATAAAAAAAGAAATATATACAAGCAGTTCAAAGGAAGTTATAAAATTGGAAAAATTCATGTTTTTCTAATAAAAAAAGTTTAACAGTATTTTTTAAATAAAAATTAAAATCTGCGAAAGTAACAGGTAAAAGTTTAGAAATTTTCTTTAGTATTGATTAAATTTTCCAAATTGTTTGTATAAATAAATTTAAAATTGTGATTTAATTAGGTTGGTCTCATTGGTTAAACTTTTTAAAACCTAGTTTAACTAAACTTACAAAATCCAAGTTTAACTAAACTTTGAACTCTTCCTACATTCTTTTTAATTAAAATCAAATTTTTTATTTAATTAGGCTTAATTTATAAATTAAACTTTTAAAATTCTAGTTTAACTAAACTCCCAAAATTCAAGTTTAACTAAACTTTTAACTCTTTATATAAATAATTTCAAATTTGTGGCTTAATAACCTTAGTTGTACTGATTAAACTCTTAAAATTTTAGTTTAACTAAACTCACAAAATCCAAGTTTAACAAAACTTTTAACTCTTAACACTTTCCTTACTTGCCTGTGATTATCTACTCATTTTTTTCTAACTCGTCAGCTTTTTTTAATATGTATCTAATTTTATATAATTTTTTTGTTCAACTTTTGAACACTTGTATCTACTAGTTACTAAACTACATTATTTTATTTCTACTTTTATACATACATATGTACTACACATATTTTTTCTGTGTTCATTTGTTCGTTCGTTCATCTCTCTACTGTCACAATTGATAAAAATCACATTTTCCATTTGAATAGAATTTTATGAATTCGTGCATAAAATTACACTCTTCTCCTCGTTGGTTTTGTATAGAGAATTTCTTTTTTTTTTCATTTCAAAATTGCAGTGGAATTTCATTCTAGTTTTTTTTATTCCCACTTTTAAAGCAGGGAAAAGGAAAAACAAAATTAAGAATTACAAAAATATTTGGTTTTACAATGTTGTAAGAGAGTATATTTCTTGTTAAACAGACAGACAAAAGGACAGACACATTTGTGATAATTTCTTATTTAAAAGTAGTCAGACTATTTTTGTGGTTGATATTAAACATTAAATTATTGAGGTGTTAATAATTTTTATTTGATAAAGAGAAGAGAAACAATTTTGTTGCACGCTGATGATGATGATGATGAGTGCGATGAGTGTTTTCCATTTATTTAAGTGGAGGAAATAAATGAAGCATACAGTGGAAATGTTAAAGCAAACAATAGACATTTGAAGACAAAAGGCTCGTTGTTGTTTTAGAAAAACCAAAGAAAATGTGTCAATAAAATTAAAATTTTCTCATGAATTTTAAAATTTTGCTAAATTTCTAAATTTGCTTTATCATTTTTTTGTTTAAAACTTTAGTTATAAAAATATTGCATATCACCTTAAATAATTTATTACATTTTTTTGAGTTACTACCATAAAGTTCAATATTCTCAAGTGTTTTTCAGTTTAAGCTTTTAAGTTTCAACATTAAGTCAGGGCTATCTACATACATATATATATATATATATATATATATTGCTTTGTACTGGTATTATCATTATAAGTATGTCTTGTAAAAGTGTTAAAGAAGTGGCACTTAAAACTGCTTAAATACTTTATGACCAAGTAAAATATATGTAAGAAAACTATGACACAAGTTATACCATGTTTTAAAGGTCTCAAGATGACCAAAGAGTTAAGAAAAGAAAGAAACACTTTGTAGTTTGGATTTTTTTTTAATTTTCTTTATTTTGTTACTTCTTAAGGCGGCCAAGTCATTAAACTTGTGTTGTAGTAAAGTTGAGAGTAGAATTAAGTTTAACTTGAGATGTTGCATGAACAATGAAAAAGAAACCTCATCATAATTTTTAACAACATTATTATTAATATTATTTTTCTTTTAAAGAAAATATTAAAGTCATTCTTGGTGTTTGTTTGGCTGGAAGTTTAGCGTCTTAAAGTCTGTGGAAAATGTTCATTAGGTTCATAAATCTGCACAGAACTTGTTAATTTTTTAAAATTTTTAATAAGAAAATTATGTGTAAGTGATAAACAAAAATTAACTTGTCCTAAACCAATTGGCTAAAACTTGTTTAAATCTAGGCTTGTTTAAACCTAGTTTAACTAAACTCGCTTTTTGAAAGTTTAAGTAAACTTTAAAGTTTATTTTTATTTTAAACCCACTGAAATCTAATTATTTTAATCTTATAATTATATAGTTTAATCCATAACCTCTAAAACACCAAATAATGTTTCTTTTTCCTAAACAAAATTTTTAATTTTTTCTATAATTTAACCGCTATCATTTCCTTAATAACATAATGATAATGTTAATACTAAAAATTAAACGAAAACAAAATTCTACCAAAAAACTAGAACCTATAATTATAGCTCGAAGACAAACCCTCATCATCATCAAACAAATGTTTATTAAAAGTTTTTTTCTATAGTCATATGTATTTATATACATTGTATATAGATAAGAAACGAAATTAAAACAACACTCAACACCATTAAATTTTTATAATTAAATATTATTTAAGCGTAAATAATTTCAATTTAATTTTAATTTTATAATTATAGTTTAAATGTTAGTTTTTGAACTCTACTAAATTGCAACAAGTGTTTTTTTGGGGGGTTTTTATTCCACAAAAACATGACACTTTGAAATAAAATTTCTATTTAAGTGTTAATAACTAATTAAATGTTATTTGTTGTCATTATTATTACTTAATATTTAAATTTTAATAGAAATGTTAATTTAACCCTTATTAAAATTCATATTTAGAAAAAAAGAATATTTGTTGATTTTTGTTTTATTATTAACAACTCATGTGGTTTGTTGTGTGTTTGTGCCATAACATTCAATCAATGTCATTTTTTTAAGCAAATAATGCAATTTTTCCTTTTTCAGCTGTATAAGTTAAAAGGCCACCACAAACCCTTTTTTTAAAATGTTTTTAACCTTTCCAAATTGTTATCTTTAACTTTACACCAAACCATAAAATTGTAACAGTTACAAATATTTTTTACAATTATTTGTTTCTGTTAAGGGTGTTAAATTTTTTATTAAATTTATTTTCGCCAACCCTCCCTTTGACTTTTGTTTAGTTTTTCGGGTTTTATGTCACTGTTTGATTTTTTGTTAATGCGCTTAAAATGTTGCTTGTTGATGTTGGTCTCAAGCTGTTTTTATTTGGTTGTATTTAATGTTTTTTTTTAATTTTTTTCTAATGCTTAATTTAACAATTTTTTTATTGATCTTAAAGGCAAAAAGAAAATAAACAATCGGTCACGTACTTTAGGCAAATTTTTTTATTTGTTTGTTAATTATATAAGCTGACATTAATGAATGGTGTTTAAAGATTTTAAAGGGAAAATAAGTAGGTTCACTTTCACTAACAAATTTATAGAATTGTAATGAAGAGATTTTCTTGGAAATTAAAGTTATTTATTTAAATAAAATAAAACTTACTTTTTTGTTTGTTGAACTTTAAAACTTGCAATGCTTTTAAAAGTTTAAGAAATTTTTTCCAAAACTTTAGTTTTTCTGCTTGCATATTTTATGGTTTTTTAGTGTTAGAAGCAATTTTGAGTTAAACTTTCAATAATCGAGTTTAGCTAAACTTGCTTTATTAAAATTTAGCTAAACTTTATACTAATTTTTAATTCTTTTCTACCTTTTATTTATGTTTAAATTTTTATAATCTTGTTTAAATTTATGGTCGCATTTGCTTAAGTTTAATTTCTAAGACCTTAGGTATTTTCCTTTCTGTGGAAATGAAATAAAAATAATTTCAATTTGCTCATTTCTTGAATTTTAATCCTACAGCTTATGAATGTTAAAAAAAAACAACCATAACGAAAAGAATACAACAACACCAACAAGAAAAAAACTGAATCATACTTTTAACGGGATACAGCTGGGATTCTTTATAAATATTACTACCCTAAAAATAAAACCAGATACATTTAGTTAAAAAGATATAATAGAAAGTCTCAACATACAATGAATGTGTGTTTGTGTCTGTGTGAAAAGAGTACGATTACGTCAAAACAGACATAAAGCAATTCATCTTCATCCCTTGAAGTTAGACAACAACGACTACGTCGACCACCGAAACAAATATGAAATATACGCATATTATCATATTTCTACACTTAAACAATAGACAACAACAAACATAATGGAAAAGAATCTATATATATGTATATAAAAAGCCAAATAGGGTGTGTTCAAAATTTGTCTAAGCATCATCAAATTTCCACCTTTTCTCCAAAATAACAACATTTGACAGACGAACGGACTGACAGACAGAGGAAAAACATGTATTTTTGTTATAGAAAGTAAAACTGGTACTAGAAAAAACCATTATCAAATCGTACATATACAGCTTTTTTCAAAATATGCTTGCATATGCTGTTTAAAAAATTTTATGATTTTTTATGGTTTTATGTACCAGCAGCAGGCATATGGAACTAAAGAGATGTTACACTTTTTCCCAGAGAAACATGTATTGCTGAACTAAAAGGATTTGTACGAAATATAGTCATTAAGGCAATAGTACTCATATATTGGGATATATTAACTATAGAAACTAAGTTGACTTTACAAAACTGCAGTTGCAGCAAATAAGTTTTTTGTTAAGTTTTTTTTAAATTTAGTTTAAAAAAAAAACTTCTTAGTACATTACTATAAACGTTTTTAAACACTATTGGGTAACTTTAAATAATTTAATTCTCGCAATAAAAACATTTGGTTGCTTTTACTAAAATTGTGTAAAAACAATAAAAAAATATTCTAAAAATCACTTTTTTCAAATCTTCACTACTTAACAAAATCCCTTTTACAACTAATAAATTTTGTTTTATTTATTTTTTTATCTTTTACTTAATTTGTTCATTTTGTCAAATTATATTAAATTATAATTAATTTGATTTTTATAGAAATCTGACAGAAATCTTTGTTTAATTAAAACTTATCTATGCAAACAAATAATTTATCAAAGTTTATTTTTTTTTTCTTTATTTCTTTCTTCAAATGTTTAAAAGTTTATCTCTTTGAAACTAAAGAAAGAAATAAAATAACAAAACATAAACACTGACTGACACACACAAACAGCCTTTAAACAAATTACTTTAAAATAATTTAATAGCCACCAAATGGCGACAAAATAATAAAAAACCAAACCAAAAAAAAAAAAAAAAAGAAATTAAACATAAAAATCATTCATAACATACACTACTATATATACACAAAACTGATACGATTTTTTATACTTTTTTCTGGGGAGGTTTACAAATGTATTGATGTGTATCTGTGTAGAAATTTTAGCAGTAGGTTTTTGTTTATGGACTTGAACACAGAATGTATCATTTTTATATGATTTTCGTTTGTTGTGTTATTATTTTTTTTGTTATTTTTGCCACCGACAATAAAATTGTCTGAAAATAAATGTGAAAATAATGAATAATAAAAGTCAAAGAATACATGATTTTTTTCCATATATATAAATTTTCAGTTCAGTTTTATGACGCACAAACAAAATACTCTACGTTTTTTAAACATTAAATTTGAAAATACTGCTAGACGCGGTATTATTGTCTTTTATAACGAATTTATTATGTATACAAATATATATGAACCTTTTATGAGTTTTTTTTATTTTCAAAATAATTATAGTATTTTAAAAATGACAAAATTTTGCGTGCCTGAGAGTTTGAAGACCACAGACAACTCAATATTGTTAAAATTTTGCATAATTTATATTCTTGAGATTAAATGCCTATTAAATTTATGATCTTATATTGTCATTTGTAAACATTATTTGGTTGATAAAATTTAAATTAGACAAAATGAACAAATTTGTAAAAAAAATAAAAAAGAATTTGATTAAATGTTTTAGCAAATTTCATCGTAAGACTTTTATCTAGAAAAAAAATATTTAAAAAATTTATTTTTTTAATGAAATAAAGGGCTTTTTTTAAAATAGTTTTTAATAGGGAGAATTTTTGAAACTCAAATTTAAAATATTACATTTATTTAGGGAAAAAGGTCAAAGTTTAATTTTAGTTTGCTTTAAGCAAATAAAACTAATATAAATTAAAAAAGTTTTGTCTTTTAAAATATTGTTAATAATTTAATAAAATTTTCACTTACCAGGGTCTGATGTATCTAGGACAGGTGGTTGTTGAGATAAAGGACCAGGTGTACTACCAGCGCCCGGCGATCTAGCATCATCGTTCATGGCTCCTCCATATGATAATGATGAACTAGGTGGCCGCTATAATTAGAAATAAAAAAATAGAAAACAAATTTATTAACTAAACTCTTTAAACAAAAGCAAATAAATTACTAATAAATAATTTAAAAAATATATTAAAATATTAAAACAAAAATTCCCAGTTAAATAAAAAGTTTTTACTAATTTAAAAAAGTTCAACGTTTGATGCGTGTGTGTATTTTTTTTTCTCTATAATTTTTTAATAAAAATTTATATTAATTTTCATACATAAAATTATTATTATTATTATTATTAATAAATTAAATTTATGGCTTTTGTACATTTATTAATATTTCTAATTTCAAACTTAATAATTTTTAAAAAACTCCCTCAAAAAATATAAACGAATAGTATGAAAACCGTAAACGAAGAAAAAAAATCAAATCAAAATTTATTAACAAATTTCAATTTAAAGGCCATTAAATATAAAATATTTTATTGCTGATTTTTTGTTTAAACAATAATTTTTTTGTGTAGTTATTTTTAACATTTAAAGCCGAAAACTGAACTGTCGGTGATGTTATGAGGATGATGGGCCTGGGTTTAACAGACGTTAAGTTTGACTGTCTGTTTTCAATTTTTTTGTTTGTTTTTTGGACGTTGTTGGTTGGTTGTTGGTATGCAAATGAAAGCACGTTTTGAATAGAGGTGTAATTAATATAATTAAAAATACATTATATACAAAAAAAGACAAAAAACAAAAAGAAATGACTTTTTAATAAAAAAACACGGTAAAAACACAACTTAGCTTTTATGAATTTCAATTATTTTGAAATTTTAATTCTAACAAATAAATAAGTATAGTAAAAAAACGTCTGTGCAAGTAGTCTTATGGTCGGCAAGACCGTGTGAGTGCTTCTTCACTGGTATTCTTTTGGCTTTATGCAAAAAGCCGCTTTTAAATGTCAAAATGTCATTTTATTGTTTTTTTATATACGTACATATAATTTGTTGTGTTTTCTATTTAATAATATTTCCAAATGCTAACTAACTTAGACGTAATAGAGTACGAGTGTGTGTCATTTTGAGCTGATTATGGAAAATGTTGTTAATTCTTAAAGTCTAGACTTTTTGTCTATAAATGGCAGTTTAAGCCTAATGTACAAAAAAAATGGTTAATAAAAAAGAAATTTATGCAGAAAATTAATAATATGTGTATGTAATTTAAAAAGCTTCTAAATCTAAACAAAATGACAGCTAGGAAAAATAACAGCAGTCGAGTCTGTGCATGCACAAACACTAAAGAAAATGTAACTTGGTAGGCATACTAATTTAGTTAAAATGACTACATACCTACTACTTGCTTAACAAAAACCAAATATGAATTATTAAAAAGGCTGTTTTTAAAACAGTATAAGACTCTTCTTTTACTTAGGAAATTAAAAAAAAAAAATTAAAAAAAACACAAATGTTTTTGTTTCATTTTGTCTGAAACCCTGTGGAGTTTAGCTCCTTTAACTAAATAATTTACGCCATTGCCAAAGGCTTGGGGAGTTTTATTTTGAATTTGCTGTATGTATTTCAAGTGTAATTGCTAATAATACTTAAAGGTTTTATTTATATTTTAAAACAAAACTCTTATACATATGAGTTTCATTCCTTTAAGTGCGTGCTGTGAATTTTATTAAAATCTTGTTTATATAATTTTCTAAAATTTATTTATAAAGGTACACTGCTTTACACACACACATACTCAGTTGACATTTTCCCAAAGCCTTGAATTTTATTAAAGATTTAACTAAAAATAACTTTGTTTATATTTGCTTTTTTCAAGATTTTTCTTCGTTTTATTTTTGTTAAAAAAAATTTAATTTTCTTTAATTTCTATATATTTGTTTCTAAGTGTTTCTTATCAATATTTTCCTATTTTCTTTTAATTGCATTTTTTCCATTTTGTTTAAAGTGTTCTTATTCAATTGATTTCAAGTGACCTTTTTTATATACTTTATAGTTGGAAAATAATAATAAACAAATAATTAAAAATCTATATAATCTTTTTTATGAGGTATAAAATGATCTATTAAAATTTGACGGAAAAATGATTATTATTTAAAATATCAATTAATGGTGGAAAAAAATGTCTAGAACGAATAATCTATAATCATAAAAATATGCCATTAGGAATAAATCGAAAGTGATTAAAAACAATTTAAAAACACATTAAAATTTTTGTAATGTTCTCGAGTTTTAAAAAGAATAGCTCAATAAAAAATATTAAAAATTAAAAAAATATGTTTAAAAATACGAAAAATTAAAATATGCATATTACAAAAAGCTATAAAAATATTAAAATTTAACATTATAACGTGTAAGGCTGTTGGTTTTTTAACCCCTTGGGGGTTTTTGGGTCTTTTGCAAGCTTTTCTTAAATTTAAAAGTAATTTGATAAAAGTATTTATTTATTTTGCACATGTGTTAAAGGGTTTAATATATTGATAACCGCTACATGCAGTAAATAGAACCTTGGACCCCAGGGGACTAAAAGACCAAAAAATTTATATATTTACCTACACATGTTTAAAAACACAACTTAAATTAAAAATCAACCCTAAAATATCAATAACATATATATTCCCCAAATAAACTTTAATAAACTTTTTGGTCGATTCCATAACTTTATTGAATAGCCATTTTGTTGCTATTAAAACAAAAACAACAAATAGTAATTTATTATATAATGGAAATCGTCTTCAAAAAAAACTTTTAACAAAAGTTTTCTTTAAGATTTATTTTAACAAAAGTTTTCACCATACACACAATAAAAACATTTAATTACATTTTTCTTACAATAAATTTGTAGACTTAAACTTTTTACACTCAATTACATTTTCATATTTAACACTTAAAAAAAGTTACTTTTATTTATAACACAACCTATTGACCATTTAACTACTCTAACCAAAATTTTCCAAACATTTGAATAAATCCGGCTTTAATGACCAACAACTTCAATAATATAGAGATTATATGAAGAAAACAAAAACAATGAAAACATTTTCCCATACATACAAACAACAAAACCAGGGACACGTTTTTCTACAAACAAAAAAAAATGATTATAGTGTCTGTTCTATTTAAATAATAATTGTAAGGACCAAAATATTTAATGACCACCCTCTATACAGAAATCAGCTCTCCTCATCATCAGACACTTGAACATAACTAAACAATCAAATTAACGTTCGAAATATTTTCTGTCTATTCCTGCACCCTTGTAATAAAAATACCAAAATTAAAAAAAAAATAATTCCAAATCCCTTGTAAGTGTTTTCTAATGTTATTTGTCTTGTGTGTGGGAAGATGTGAAAGAAAAACAAAATTATTCCAAATAATTTCTCTATTTGATTTTTTGATGTCACTTACACATCACACTCAACATACAATCATTCAGTCAGTTATTCGTCCTTCCCCGGACGTCTGTCATTTAGTGTAACGTCTAATTTTTCAGGTTGTTGGTACGTCGCTCTTAAGCTCAAATCCCTGTGGGTATTTGCGTATGTTTAAGTATATCCCCACACTCTGTACTTTCTACTTTCAAAAAATTTCAAGTTTATATGTAAAAAAAATCACCCTCTAGATCAGAGTAAAGTGACTGACTGACTGAATGTATGTATGTTTTCCGAGGACTTGTTAATTTGTTTGTATTTCTGGTATTATTTGTTTGCTATTGTTGTTGGTGTTGCCTGGATAATTGTAGTAGCAGCGTTTTGTGGTTCTTATTGTTGTTGATTTCAAGTATGTTGTTATTATTTTAATTTTTTTGTATTCAGGGAGTTAACACCCAGACATTCGTCAAAAAAGGAGGAAAATTGCAGCAGGGAATTTCGTTAACTAGTTGGCTGTGAAGTACTATGAGAGCATGGTCTGAGTATTTAATAGAAAACAAAGAAACTTTTGTTAAATAATTTCACTGGGATTTTCGTTTTTACTTGGTTTAGGTTTTATAATTGGCTGGTGTTATTAGCCGTAGTTTGAAGGTAGTAGAGATCTAAAGATTTCTTAATATGTAATCAAATATCAAATTTCCTCATCTTCGACAAGGGGAATTGAATTTGGTGGGAATTGTGGGTGGTATTGTTATGATTGTAGAGAAGTCACTGAATTTGCTGGTTCTGTGATTATTTTTTATTATGTGAAAGGGGTTTTGCTTGAACTGTGAATTATAAATCATGAGAAAATTGTTTAAGCAATTATAATAAAATAAGTCCTTTTCCAACTCCTCAAAGTAGGCAATTAAAATTTTCAATATTATTCACTTTTTAATAACTTTAATTATATATGATAATTTTTATGAATATTTGTAATATTCATTTCAATTATTATTTAATAGAAAAATATAAAAAATAATAAAAATAAAAATTACTATTATTACTGCTTAAACACATAAATTTTTAATAAAAAAATTCAAAGATGCGTTTAAATATATAACATTTTTTATTCATTCATTTTCATTGCTTTCATTTTTTTTAATTATCACAAGTTTTATGAGTATTTAACACACTCTTATGAGTTTTTATAGAGCGCAACATGCAACACCATGGAATATGATAGATTTACAACAACAAAAACATTAAATTTTTACAGCATGTAATGATTTGTAAAAATAAGTTACGCATGATTTAATATATAAAAAAAATAAAATGAATTTGAAATTGAACAAAAAAAATCCTCAAAATAATCATATTTTAAAGGAATTTTTTTCAAAATGTATAGGCTTTAAAACTATAGAAAAAATAAGAGGCACAGATACAAAAAACAAAGTGTCCAGTAATTTAATACTGTTGGCGGTATGATCAGGGGTTTAAGTTTTTTTAAGGAATTTGTTAAAACCTTCTGTTGGAAGAGCTAAATTTTAAACTCAACACTTGTTAAAGGTTTTTGCACAAAAATTTTAATCCCTTAAAGTGTTACAAAGTCTCTTCAAGAAAATTAAGAAAAAAAGCTACTTTTTTGGTTGTTAATGAAATATGAAAGGCGGCTTAAAGCAGGCTAAAGGAAGGGAAGTTTGAGTTAAAAAAAAATACATAAGATATCAAATTTCCTTGAGAAAATTTTTTTTAACTGGTCATACAAAAGTTTCAAAAGCCAGCACGTGGTGGTAGTTTAATTAATATTTTTATAAATTAGTATAAATTAAGTTATCAAGTTGCAACTTAAACTTCAATGAGTGTTTTTTTAGAAAATACATATTTTTTCAAAGTAAAATATTAAAGTATTATTTGGCATGGTTGGAAGTTTAAATATTAATAGGAAATTAACATGTTATACTCGTTATTGTAATAGCATTTTCTATAATTAAATAACAAATATAAGTAATTTTCATTTACTAGTTGTTTTTCTATACATATCAAAAAAAATATCTATTACATAGTTTATATTATAGACAAAACTAGTGTGTAGTTTTTTTTTTTTTTTTTTTTTAATCATCATCATCTTTGCATGTTTCTAGACAATTATTACTAGAATTGTTCCACTGGGGCGGTATTTCCTTATACTTTACACTATTCAAATTAAAATGCATTACAATAAATAGTTAGATAAGAAAATATATATTAATGAAAAAAAAACAACTGAAAATACTTGTATTATTACTAAACGCAAAAAGAGTTTAACGAAAATTGTTAATAAATAATTGTTACAATTATAATTGATTTTTTTATTTTTTGCATTTACAGGAAAATTTTTATGGAAATTAAAACAATTAATTTATTAAAAACAAAACATTTTTATTATTTCTTATTTAATAAATTTTTGTAACTAAAGTCCAATAAAGTGATCAAAATGCTTTTAAAATAGGGGATTTTTTTTGCTTTTTGAGCTATTATTTCTATTACAATTCCTTTGATAACCGCCTTTTGGGTTTCAATTTCAATTCCATTATTTGTTTCTTAACGTGTTTAACAATTTAGTCACGTTTATGTTTAACAGCATCGACTTGAATGCTTGAAGGAATAGTAACAGCCGTAGTAGTGTTTTACGTTTTTTTTTTTTTTTTTTTAAGGTAGTAGAAGATAAAAAGGTTGCAAATTATTTATTTATAAAGTTTAAATGCTGTATAAAGTCTGTTTGTTATTTCGAAGTCCGTTTATAAGTAGTAAAAGTTCTTATTTCTCTCTCTCTCTCTCTCTGAAAGCCAGAGTCCTTTGCCCTAAGGGACTTTGGTGTTTGTTACTTAATGGTTAAGAAGTGTTGTTTTGGTGCCAATATTTGTTTTTCTATCTACTTTGATGTTTTAAGAATACAACGCTTAATTTTTAATCATTTTAATAGAGCTGTAGAGTTTGTTAAAAATTTATAGAAAATGAAAAGAGGATACGAATAATAAATTTGTTAAACTTAATATCTTAGAAATTTAATAAATTTAGAAATATATATAATTTATAGCTGTTTTTTAAAGGATGAAAATGAATTCTGGAAATATTCGAGAGCCAATATATGTAAGTTGTCTTTGTTATAGATCATTTTAAAAAATTAAACCAAAAAAAAAAAACAATTCTAGGAATATTCCCGAAAGAAATATTCGCGAAAATTTTTGTAGTTTTTTAATATACCAAAACAACTAAATCTATTCACGATTTATTAAAGAAAAGTAATCCCCGCATATAAGTTTGATAAATTATTTACTATACATATATGAAACCCAATTCTTTGAATATTCGCGAAAAAGTTAAATTAAAATAAAAAAATATTCGCGAAAGTTTAAATCCTATTTATTGTGGAAGGTTTTCATTTACACAAATATTTTATCAATTTTTTAGCAAGTTAAATTCTTAAAATATTCGCGAAAAAATAAATTTAAACTTTTTTAGCTTTTAAACCTAAAAAATACGTTTGCTTAGTTTTTTAAAATTATTAAATTTTTTATTATTTATGTTATACTTAATAATTTAATTTCCTGGAACATTCGACAAAAAGAATTAAAACTAAAAAGGTATATTTACTTCAAACCTTTAAATTACACTAAAAAAGTCTATTTTACTTTTCTCTCTAAAAGCCCTTTTAAACTGGATTATTATTTTTTAGCCATAGGCTCTATTTTTAATACCCATATTTAAATAAAATCTTTATATTTTATTCAATATTTGTTTAGCTCTTGTTTTCTAACAAATAAAAAACCAAACACAGTCCCTTACAAATTTTCAAAAATTTCCCACTATTGTTCATCATTCTTTATAAAAAACCAACAAAAAAATATGTTTAAGGATTAAAAAAGGCTTAAATATTTTGTTAAGCCAACCTTCAGGGCTTGTTAATTTCAATTACAATAAGGCTCATTTAACAAATAAATAGAAAATAAAATCTATAAACAATACAAAAAAATTATAAACCACAAATAAAAAGAGAAATAAACACACACACACTCCCCGTTAAAAGGAAACAACAACAATAATAACAAACACTTCAATACAAAACATACGTTTTATGTCTCTCTATTTGAATATTTTGAGAAAAACACAATAATTAATCCTTTTGCAGTAATAATATGTATGTTTGTGTTTGTGGTAATGATTTTTCTCGTTAAGGACACAAGTTCAAATAACTGTGTGTGATTAAAAAAGGATAGTGAGTGTGTTAATGTCTATGTATGTATGTGTTTATTTGTTTGTTTGTGAGATTTGTTTATTTTGATGGATTTGTTGTTTTTCTCTAAAAAAAGTTCCTGTTTTTGCTAGTATGTTGTTGTCATATTTGTTTTGTTATTTTGTTGTTGTTATGGGGAGAGTGCGAACAGTGGGGTTAAGATGAAAATAAAGGTTTAAGGTTTCATTTAAGCTTTTTTCTTCTTGCTCCCTATTATAACTTATTGTTCTGTGTAAATAACGAGTGATTGTTAGAAAACCAGAAATCTTTTTATATAAAAATATAAGTTATTGTTGTTGTTGCTGTATTATTGTATAGCTCTATAGAAAAGACAATGGCGTTTATAACTATATATATGAAATTACTCCCTATGCGCTTAATTAAGGTTATACACATAACGACATGCGCAAACTTTTTTTATTGTTTTTTTGCTGTATTTTTCTCAACAATATTGTTTTGTTGTTGTTATATTTTTCTATTTGGTTTACTGTTGTATTTGATTACAATGCTAGACAGACGTCTACAACAACAACTACTATTACTACTCCCCCACTCGTATTTAAAGCAAATACTCATACTCATATTACATTTACATTGTTGTTTGTTGGGTTATTGTATTCTATTACACTTGAGTTTGTTTGTTGTGTGTTTGTAAATTTGAATGAATAAATGAATGGGGAAACGTATGAGTGTTTGTAAATATGTTGCCACCTTGTGAACATTTAATTGCGCGCATGGAATTTAATTGTTTTAATTTCTTTGTCTTTAATAAAAATAATATTTAAAAACAATTAAAATATATCAAGCTAATCTTTTATTAAAGTTTTGCTTTACAATAAATTTTCTTGTTAAAGTACTTAAAAAAATTTCAATTTTCTTGTCAATAATTATCCTTATCTATGATGACGTTCTTGACTTTTTTTCTTGATATTCCCTTAGAAATCACATTTTGTAATTGTTTAATGAAAATCCATATAATTTTATTAATAACTTTTTTTCTTTGGTTTTGGTGATAATAATATTGTTAATTTTTGTTGTTAAACAAATAATAGTAACATGTTTTTTTTTGATTTCTGATAATAACTTTAGAAAAACAGAAGCTTTTTTATTAGTTTATGTTAAAGGAAAAAGATAAGCTAAGGTGATTTCTTAATTTATTTTGGTAGTATTAAAGGGGTTCATAGAAAAAATGTTCCGAAATATTTTTTTAATACTTTTAAATATTATCTCAGCTTTAGTTTGTTGTTGCAAACTGTATAAGACAAAGTAATTTCCTTAATTTTTTTGTTTTTAGTTTTAAAACTTTAAAGTAGTATGAATTAAATTTTCTCTTAAAAGTATACTTTAATTCTTATTGTATATAACTCTTTAAGGTATGTTATAGTTTATTAATATAAATTTGAGAATTTCTATTTCAATTACCTTGTAGTTTAAATTGTGGTTAACCTTAATGTTATTAATCGCAAAATTATATTGTTATCATTTGTTTAACTAAATTATTATATTAATAATACAATAAAATAACAACAAAATCCTCTGTAATTTCATAATGAACAAAACTACAAGATTGTCAAATCAAAGTCATTTGGCTTTAAATAAAACTTGTTAACAATTAAGCATCGTAAAATTTCATTTAAATAAAATTTATAATTCACCGAAATTATTTCTTTTATAAAAAAGTGTTATTAGCATATTTTCTCAAATTTCTTAAAAAAAAATTCTAAAAAATTGTTTAATTAATTTCTTAAAAATCATTTTAAGAAAACCATTAGACAATCGGCATACGTCATTGTCTGGCATTGTTTAAAAGAAGTCTACAGCTAAGAGATATGTTGGTAATTACATATTTCAAAGTGAAAATTTAAAAATTTATATGGTTTGACAAAAAATACAACTTGAGGTAACACCTTTAAAAAACTTATTTTTTCATACTACATTATATAAATTTGCCGCAATACGGTGGCATTTTGACGTCTGCAAGTCTGCTGTAAAATAAAAAAAAACTTTG
Organism: Lucilia cuprina; assembly: GCF_022045245.1. Classification (NCBI taxonomy): domain Eukaryota; kingdom Metazoa; phylum Arthropoda; class Insecta; order Diptera; family Calliphoridae; genus Lucilia; species Lucilia cuprina. The sequence goes on from NC_060952.1 coordinate 17,227,758, forward strand.
TTTTTTTCTCTCAACAAAATACTTTTCTTTGAATACCATGTTTTATTTTTTTCATTGTGCTAAATCATGTTTAGGCCAAAAACTCTATTATATAAAAATGTATATATTTTTATTTTTTGATGAATCATGTTTACTACTTAACAAACAACACACCATAAAGTATCGCATTTTCTGTGTTCAAAGAATATAAATATATAAAAAATATATAATAAAACTCTCGTAATGTAACAGAAAAAATTATAATAATTTGAAATTCATATACTCCAAAAAATAACCAACCGGCAATTTTTATAAAAGATGTTATACTTTGATAAATATTAAAATAAACTTAAAATCATTTCGGTATTAAAATATACATAAATATTTGTTTAGTCATTTAAATACACATGCACACATGCAAACATAGAATTAATGTTTCCAAAAAAAAAGAGAAAAAAATGCTCTAAAAATTTTCATTTTTTGAAAAAAAAACTGCAAGTAAGCTTTTTCCTTAAAACTGCATGATTTTAATTTTTTTGGTTTCTTTTTCTTTCTAGTTTCCCCAAAGCATTAGAAATATATTTTACTTAGACTTTTAGACGTCTTACGACATTTTTGTTTACTTGAAATGATAAGGCAAATTTATATTGAATGTTCTCAATATTTTTTGGCTTATTCATGTTATTTTAGCCAAAAAAAAAAATTTGAGTAATATACAAATTATTGCAGAATTAACAATTTTGTTTTTGCGGAATTTCTATTTGGCAGTTAAAGTACTATTTAAGAAGATGTAGGTAAATTTATAGAAATTTTCAAAATAAAGCAAAATAAAAAGAAAACAATTCCCTTTAACTAGGCTTTAAGTTTTGAAAATAAGTTATGAACAGTTTAAACAAGTCTTAAACTTAAGCGGAACTTAAAAGTTTCAGTTAGAATAGTAAAGCATTTTGTTAAAGCTTTAAGCCTTAGTATAAAATTGTATACTCTTAGATTCTTAAAGAAAGCTTAAACTTTAATTAAAAGCCATTTGGTGTCTTTAGAAAATTGTATTTGTTCTTTTTTTCATATTCGTAAAAAAGCTTTGAATTCGGTTAACTTTCAGACTGAAATTTGCAATTTGTTAAATTTTATGTTTTCGAAAGCTTAAATAAAAGCTTGTTCGAAAAATTTATTTCATGAAAGCTTGAGTTAAACTGCTAGTTAAATTTATGTTGGTTTAAATAAAAAGTGTTGAGATTAAAATTTTCACATATTTCTCTGATTTAAAAATAAATTTTAAACTAATCTTTTCCATCTTTTCACTAAATTAAAAAAAGAACTAAAAATTTTCTCCAAAAAGCTGTAACTTAAACTCTTCAACAAAAACAACATTTTAAAAAGACATCGTACGACTGCAAACTAATTTCAAATGTCAAAAGCTTATCTTATAGATTTTTACGCCATTTTTGTTAAGAACTAAACATGATTTCATGATAAATTTAAAAAAAGAAAATCCAAAAAAAGAAACCAACATGTTAATGAAAAGATTCTATAGAAGAGAGAAGAAGACAGGAAACCTTTAAAACCTGTATAGACCAAAAGATTAATATCTTATGAAAGAAATTGCAGCAGGAACTAACAAACATAGCTCTAGACCAACCAATGCCAAAGCTATGTAAACAGGATTACATGTTTAACACCTTCAAAAACAAATAAAAAGACAAACTAAGAAAAACTAAAGATTTTTATCAATAAACATTATTGCATGTCATGATTGTAACACACAGGGTACTACGACCAGAAATTTTCAGTTTAGCACAATGATTTAAATTTTTACTTAAAGTTACTTTTAGCAAATGTCAACATTAAATCTTTAACATTATGAAAATGATAAAAATTTTCTAAACATAATTTAAACTCTTAGAAGTCTAGCTTTCTTTTTCTTAAGGAAAACTTTTAAAATCTGATAAACATGTTTAAAAATCAATGTAAAAAAAAAACAACAAAAAATTTGGGGGAAAAAAGCTATGAATTATTTAAAGCGTGTGTTATATTGAGGTATTTTTCTTTTTTTAAACACAATGTTGTTGAGTGGTTTTATGGGTGTGACATGTTACACGAAATAGTTTGCATATGTAAAACTAAAGTAAAAAACATAAAATAAATAAACTTTCTGCAATAATGTATATGCAAACAACATACTCATTCATACCATATATATTTTTTTACCACTATATACCTCAAATTAATTATACGATTAATGCTTTTCATGTTGCTCGACATACTCTAAACTATCTTCTGCTTTAGTTTTCTCACTAAATACAAAACAATCTTTATTTTAATGTTTCCTTTTAATTTTTTTGTTTTTGTGCTGTCTTTATATGCAAATCTGTTTAAAGACTATTTTTTCTGTCTAGTTTAAATTTTATCTTAATATCTTGTAGTTTAACTAAAAAAAACAAGTAAAAGAAAAATCTATTTGTGTAGTATTTTACTTAAAGATTGTCTTTTCATTAAACTTACAACATGTTGTTGCATTTTAAAGAAAAATATCTATATGAAGCTATAAAGAGACAAGAAGTTTTTATACTGAAAAAAATGCTGTAAAACATGCAATTTGAATAATTATCTTATTTGTTGTTGTGTGTTATATATTATTATTGTTGTTGTTGTCATTTAAAAGATTTTCACTATTATCAAATTTAATGTGTTACAAATAAACAAAGGCTTAAAATTCATTTTGCAATAGCAATGTGGTATTTAAAACTGCAGCAAAACTAATAGTCAGGAATATTTTAAAGATGTGTAGAGATTCTGTTTTTAACAATATATTATTGTTTATATAAATCTTTAACCATCTTATTCATAAATAACATTCAATTTTATAAAAGGTTTATTAAACCAAATTTTTATAAAAAATTTGATTTATTACCTCTTTTTAAAGAAAACTTAACTCTTAAACCAAAACTTAAAATTTGGAGCTCCGCCTACTCGAAAGTAGGCGTGGCCGACAAAAAGTTTATATATTTTGTCTTCAAAAAAATGCTCTAAATTGCGTTTTTTTAGAAATGGCACTAAAGGCGACTTGGTCCAAAACTTTACAGTAAAACAAGCTCGATTTGAAATTCTTTACGAAATAAACAAAAAGTAATTACATTAATAATAAGCTTTAAAGTTAAAAAACCTTTTTAAAAGATTAACAGAAAGCAAATCAAATTAATAAACCTTTTAATCATAATTTAAACTTTTCAAACATTTAATTAACAAAAGCTTTATTAAAGCTTTCTTGCTTTACACTTCTGCCTACATAATTTTGAGCAATCGCATGTTTTTTGAAAATTTTCTTGAACAAATCAAGATATTTTCTAAAATAATTATTTAAACTATTCAAAACAACAATAAAAATACCAAAAGATAAGCCACTTTCTCTGGGGTATTGTTCAACAGATAAAAAAAGGAAAATATAGCATTTGCAGAAAAACTGCATTCGCACAGCTGGATATTTAAGATTGCTCATATTACGATTGGGACAGGCTGGCAGTTCTTTTCTTTTTTACTTTTTTGCACACAACAATTATTTAAGATTATTATATTTTCATGCTTACAAACCCTTATATAACAGTTAAATGAAAATTAAAAAAAAACACCTTTTGTTTAAATAAAGAAAACAAAAAGTTAATTGTTTAGACTCACCTCGACTGGTGGTATAGAAATAAAACTAAATCAAATAAACTAAAGAACGAAAAAAGGCCATAGAATCCCAAGAATGTATTGTTTTGATAGATGTCTAGATGACTAAACCGATTTTAGGTAAAATAATCACCAACAAAGGAAACATGATTAATTACAAAATTTTAAGCAGAAAATATTATCAAAAATGAAAAAACTTAGCAGAATTTAGTTTAGGCTTTAATAGTTAAGGATATTGGGTATTTATATAAAAATTTTCAAGATTTATTTAATTTTTATTGTAATTGTGTCAACAACTTTTGAGCACAAACCCTCCCTACATACATGATTGGAAAAATATTGTGTGTTTTTTCTATTTTAGTTTATTTCTTAATTTATACAATTTAAAGCCATAATTCATGGTTAAAATTGTCTTATGTTAGTTTTTCTAACATTTATGTGTTAATTACTTTAACAACAAATGTTGTGTTTAAAATTGTATATATTTTTTCCACTTTTCGTTAAAAAACAATTTTAGCTAATGAAGCTGCTTTAAAGAGTGTGTTTGAGTGTGTATGTAGTATGTCTTGTGTTTTATTTTTTACAACGACAATTTAATTAATTTTTCTAATAAATAATTATGTTGCTAAAACAATTTGTTGTAATAATAAAAATAATAATGTTAGCGACAACAAGAAATCACAATATAAAACAAAATGATTATTAAAAAATATGTTACAAAGAAAATAAAAATGTTAGAAATAAAGCAAAAAAAAACTTTATCGTATATTAACCCTTTAAGAGTTTTTAAAGGGGAGCAAATCATTCACAACAAGTGATATGTCATTCACAATTTAAAATAATATATTATAAATAATCGTCTTTTAAATGAGGAGAAAGTCATTCTTAATTAATAAATTATTATTGTGAATGATTTTTAAAAGATGTAATACTGAATTTTTTTTTTTAAAAATAATATTCTTTTTTGTACCGCTGGTTCCTTAAGGTTTAATTTTTTATTATTTTGTTTTACCTTAAACAAAATAAACTTTTTAAAAAAGGCTTGTCATAATTGTCATTTGTAATTGTTGCCCCCACAATGAGTAAAAGTTTTATGACAAAATAAAATCACAGAAAACCTGACTGAAATGACCTTAACTTTAAACTTAGCAACGAATGTTTAATAAGCTGTTTTTTTTTCTTTATAGATTTGCTAGAATTCTCCTCTAAGTATCATTTCAAAAATAAGCGATATTTCATACTGATAGCGATCAATCAAGTTTAAATGAAACTGCACCTTAATTTAAAGAGCAAAAAAAAACTGAAATAGAAACCTCAGTAATTGAGTTAGTAAAGCAATTATTCATAATATCAACAAAGATTTTAAGATTCATTTTAAATATAAGTAAATAAAATTATTTTAAGGAAAAATCTAGACCTAAAAAATAATTTTTTGATTTTTTGAAACAAAAATTTTGATTTCATTTCGTTTTAATATTATAGAAATCAAATTTTTCTATTATTTATTTTTAACAACATTTATGTAAATTTAGTAGCAAATCTTTGTTGCTCACGTTTAACTCTCACCTTACGTAGCTGCTTAAAATATGCACCCCTTTTTAAAAAACAACAATCTGACTTTTACCACTCTTTATCAAATTCTCATATTCTGGTGTAATGATTTAAATTTTAAAATCATAAACTCATTATCAAATATCACAAAAGGGTTAAAATTTTCTAATTGTGGGTGAGGGTAGTTAATAGCTTTTAAAATCTTAATATTTTTTTAATTTACATTTTTTGATAAACTAATTTTTGTTGGCATTAACTTGTTATAACTGGTCCCCAAAGGGGTCAAAGGGCGAAAGAAAAAAATAAAACCGAAAATAAAGGGGGACTTTGTTAAAGAATTTTCAGTTTTTAGGAAGTTTTAGTATTTTTTCTCAAATCAAAAATAATGAGAATGCTTAAATTAATTATGTGGAAGAAAAATTTTAAAAACATATAAGTCGGTGGGGTGGTGATAACTCTCGAAATCAAAAATGTTCGAATTTGTATCTTGAATACACTGTATTTCGAAAGCTTTTTCTTTCAAATCGAAATACCGAATGACACATCTGGTCTCTAAAGGGGTCAAAGCAATAAGAGTTGTATTATGTTATTTTGATTTCTTGACAACGTTTTGACTTCCAGCAAATAGTCTCTCAATTTCACAGTACAGTTTGTTCATGACCATATCTCTCTCTACCCAGTTAATGAATTCAACAGATTTTTTTCTTCTTTATAATATTAAGCATATTATAAGCATATAAGTATAATATTTGTGCAATATTATGTATGTCTAAATGAATATATACTTAAATGAACAAAAAAATATATATTTATATATATTTTTTTTTTAATTTATACTTTTTCAAAGAATTAATTTTCAGCTCGTTTGTTAAGATTGTATGTTTGAGTTGGAGATGTATGCAAGTATGTATGTAGTATATGTGTATATTAATATTGTTTCTTTCCAGTAACAAACCTTAATGACTTTGATTAAAAACAATCTTAAAAGTAAATGATTTCAGAACAGCAACAACAACAAAAAACGGCACCCTGCTGGGTAAAGCATTTTAAATGTGTACACACATATTCAACAGCAAACCCGGCAAACAACAGCTAGTGAGATAGACCGACAGTTAGTAAGACAGCCCAACAAACAAACAATAATCGAAGGAGGGGGAACTCGATTCAAAACAAAAAAATCTTACTCATAATATATTACCAAACACAATTAGTATATAGAAGATTGGAATAAAGTAGTAGAACGAAGCTATGTTGTATAATCATCATCAAGATGATAATAATAAAGCATATTAATATCATTGAACAAATAAAGAATATTATTAAAATATAAACCAAAAGCCAGATTTTGTTAATTAAAAGAAATCCAAAGGTATTTGGCAATGATCATAACTTTGCTGATCTTTGATATCTTTGTACAAAAAATGGACATGGAATATTTGGTGTAAATTATGTCTTGTAAAACCTCATCAACAGAAACTGACAAAAATTCGGTGGTCTTATTTCAAATGAAAAATAAACTTTAAAACTCAATTTTTGTTTTAATTTATTTTTTTTACTTATATTTGGTTCCTTTGTTGTAGTTTAAAAAAAAAAGAAAAAAATCAAAAAACAGCCACGTAAATAAAATCGAAACCATACAAAAAATAATAATATTGTACTCATCTCCCGCTGAGTTAAAGTGATTTCATTGACTGTCTACAGACAATTCAACAGACAGTTGAAAGGACAGACAGACCCACTAACAGACAACAAGACAATTTTTTTTGTATTTTTTTAGAATTTTAAAATTTGTTTTCAATGTTCCTAAAAAACAACAAATAATTGACGCCATTATAATTAAAAAAGTATTTTTTTTAATTTTTAGCTACACCACCCATAATTTTGTGTAAAACTAAAAATCAATAATTTCAAACATTATTTTTAATAATATTTTTTAAATTGAGTAAAAAATCTTCTACAATCCCCATTTCATTAAACTCTCTTTCTTAAATACACTTGATTATTTATTTTTGTTACGAATTTTTTTATATGTATATGTTTTATTTCAGACGTGATCATGCGTATAATTTTCATCGATCATCATCGCTATTGTGCGAGTTTGTTTTTTACAAAAGTGTTTGCACAATATAGTTTTTTTTATTTTTTGTAATTTTGTGGAGTATGATTTGTATGTTTTTCTAAGGTTCTTGGGTTAAATCATGTGCAATTGCACATAATTACAAAAAGAAAATGAAAAAAACTTGAGAAAAATTACTTGTTCTTTGGGTATTGAAGTGCGAATAGTTTGAAATTTGTTGGGCTTTAAGCGCGCATACACATTTTGTTGTAAAAATAAATATCATACAATTTTGTAAAGAAAATAAATACAAATTTTCTACTAGAATAAATAAATAGCGTTTAAAATGTTAAGGGGAGAACAATGATTAATGAATATTTAATTGGTATTGTTAAAAGCTTTTTGGAAAAATCAAATAAAATTTAATTTTTAATTTTAAAGAAAATATTTTCGAAATATTTTAAGCTTTATAACAACATTTAAAAAATTTTATTTAAACAAAGAAAATATTAAAAGCTTTCATAAACTTTTAAAAGCTTTAATAAACTTTTTTGATTTTATGTGAAAAATATTTGTTTTTTCTAGAAAAATGCTTTTAAAGCTGTTTTTCTAAAAATTTAAAAAATCGTTTTAAACTTTTAAATAAAAACAGCTTAAAGCTTACAAAATATTAAAAGTGTAATAAGAAAGAACCTTAAAGCTTTTGGCATTTTTTTGTGACTTATCAGTAATTTTAATTAAAAGCTTTTATTTAACAAATATTAAAACAAAATCTTTAGCCTTAAAAAATACTATTCAAGCAGTTTTTTTAAATATCAACCATGTTCACGTTCCAGTTTTTTGTATTAATTGCTGCCTCTTAAATGCATTTTTTATGAAAATATTTTCTTCTTTTTTAATTTTCTCAATTTATTTAAAATTTGATTATGTATTTTTTTTCATTTTATATATTTCTCTTTATAAGAAATATGTTTAAAATTTTGTTGCTGTTGTTGTATTTTGTTTTTGTCGGCTGTTCAATTAAGTAATCAGGTCATTAGATCTTAAGCCAAATGGTTTTGTTAATTTTCTACACTTGGTGATAATGATTGAGGCCCATAAGTATGTGGCATGTATGAGTCTGCTGCGTCTAAATGTGAGAAGACACACAAAATTAAAAAAAAAAATAAACTTTTTTTCTTCTTACTTTTTGTTGTTGTTTTAAAGCGTAAATGCACTTTTAAATAGCGTGACGTTAAATACATATAAATTATAAAACCTTAACGAGTTTCTTTTCAGAAAGGTTCTTTCTACTCAAATGATGGGCAACATTAAAAAGAAATTATGGGAATTTGTTTAGCAGATATATTTGAAAGAAAATTTTTATAAAATAGTAAAAATTAATGTAAGTTTTTTTTTCTGTGTTCAATTTCATTTAAACTAATCTGTCTTGTTGCTTTAAATGGTTTAAAGTTATTTATTTAAATTGTTGCCTACATTTTTGTGTAAATTGTAATATTTCTCGCCTGTGTGTCTTGTTAGTATACTCTCTTTCTCATATATAAATTGGTTTTTTTGAAATGCGATTGTTGTTATGCATTTGACATTTAAATTGTGGCAAGGCGCCGTAAAAGTTTAAACATGCTACAACTGTATAAAACGAACTGCTGCCGCTTGCTGCAACTATTAAAATATCTTTTAGTTAATTTCTTTTAAATAAAACAAAAACAAAAATTGTTTATTTTTTTCTTGCTTTCTTAGCGTTACAATTAAATTGTATAAAAATATGTACAATATTTGCAAAGAATATACTTGATTTTATGAGTGTATTTGTTTAGGAATTAAATTTATTTATGAGCTTTTTTCTTGTCTTGTTGAAAATTGATGAATTTTAATTGTTTTGATTAAAAATAATTTAAAATAATTAAAGAAAATTTTTGAAAAAAAAATTCTTATAATAATTTAAAAATTAAAGAAAACTGTATTTTTTTATAAAGTGTTATTTATATTTTAATTTTTACTATATATTTTTTTTAGTTTATTTAATTTAATCTCATGTTAACTAAAGTTCAAATGTCTTGTAAATCAAAAGTTAAAATTGTTTTTTGAATTGAATAAAATTTTTACATGACGTTTTAACACAAAAATAAAATGGCAACAAACTAACAACGTTGCTACAACCAATGCTATTTTGGCGTTTAAGCATTTAAGTGGCAATTAATAACAATTTTTATGAGCCGAAAAAATAGTTGACATCACATCAACAACAAACTCACACACTTTGCTTACTTATAAATATTGTAGACATGTTGTTGTAGTTTTTTTTCTTTTATTTTCAACATGAAATGGTAGGACTAATCAGACAAACATTGCCACAACAACAGCAACAAAATGTTGCATGTTGCATAAATACCCTTTTTTCTTAATTTTTATAAAAATATGATGATGCTTAAATTTCCATTTATATATATTTTTGTTCCTCTTGTTGTGTCTTTTACTTCCCAAAAGTAAAAGAAGCATATTTTTTTTTGCAAAGCAACAACAACAAAAAGAAGTCTGTGTCATAAACTACACAACAACAAACCAATTTGACAAACTCATAATATTGTATATTTTATGAACAATTATTATGTAAGTTTTATTAGTTTTAGCAGAAAAACACTGCAACAACAACTACAACTTTGCTAGTAATTTGTGCTTTTAGCCAAGTAGAATCCCAGCCATGTTTACTGGGGTTTTCTTTTTTTGTGCTATACTTTAGCAAAAAGTTTTCTTAACTTTTTTGCAAATCCTGTTTACAGAATTTATGCAGAAAGCTTTTATATTAATTAATTTGTAATACTTTTTGTTTAGTTGTGTTTGTTTTTTTGAACAGAAAAACCAGCGTAAAATAAAAAGGAAGACATATATTGTAGATTTTTTTTTAAATTGCAATTTATGTTTACTTAAAGAAAACTGAAAATATTGATTAGGTTTTATCTGACAGTTAAAAAGAAAAAGTATTTTGCTAAGATTAAAGAAATTAACAGAAAAATAAATATGGCTAAACTTAACAGGTGTCTTTTTTAGATAAAAGATAAACATAGACTAAGTCCAATATTGTTAAAACACCTCTTTGCTTCGCTATATGAACTAATCTAACAAAGCAATTCTTGATATTAAACAAAACTAGAGTTTCTCTAATATAAGTTTCGAAGAACACCTAAACTAAAAACCCGATTAAGCTTCGAAACTATCTAACTTAAAAACCAAACATACATGTACATTTTTTAGTAAAATATCTTAAAATATCTGTTGTAATACGTTAAAGCTTTAAATATAAACCATAAATTATAACATTTCCTTATTTTCCCTTATTTAAGTTTTCCTTTAAATCAGCACAAAATATTTTTAACACACTCTACTTTTTCTCCTTCTCATATGGGTTTATTTCTGCAAATCCTTACTAAAGCTTGAGCAAATTATAGAAAATCCTTAACAAACGAAAATAAGTCACATGAAAATAGCCAATGTCCTTAACATTACGACTAATGCTACTATTTCCTTTACCAAGTACTCCATCCCCTTCCCCCTAACTTTTCCACATAATACATATTTTTATCTAATGGTCATATGTGTACGTCTATAACTGCTTTTTTCCTCTCAAATAGACAAATAAATGTAAAGCAACAAAGAAATCTTCTTTTAGCCAATAATAATTGAAATTTTCTTGGTTTTTTTTCTCTGTTGTTGCCTCAACTAATGGTCAATTTCTAATGGTGGTATGTAGAAAGATATGGTACAGGAGGAGATGTTGGTAACATTTAGTAAAAAAAAACCTAAAAGCTTTATATTTATATACATATAATGATATTTAAGTTATAAGGGCAGCATAAAAATAGATATGTATTGAGAAAAAACTATTAACAATTAAAAACAAGCAGAGACGAATTTCTAAGGCGCTACAAACATTTTTTAAGGAAACTTATTAAAGACAAATAACTTTTTATGGCAACAATAACTAAACTATTAAATTTTATCTTAAGACTTTATTTGCAAACTTGTCAAATGCATTAACAGCATTATTTCTTTAAACCTAATCTTTAACTAAATTTGTTTGCCCCAAATAAAACTTTTACTTTAGAAGTTAATTATTAACAGCAATCAAATTTTTAACTAAATTTGTTTACCACAAATAAAACTTTTGCTTTAAATGTTAACAGTTGCTCAATTTGCCACAAATAAAACAATGTTAATAATTTTTTTTTATATTTTTTAACATTTTCAGTTATTTCAAGGAAAACTAAAGAAATAGTTTTAGAAAAAAATTATGTGATATTGAAAGAAATCTGTATAATTAGACATGCCTCAGCCTTTTTGTGTAGCGTACTTAAAAATAAAACCAAAAAAGGAAGAGGATTTGAGTGCAAGTGATTTATTAGTTGTGTTATGTGGAAAGATTTTATTTTGGATGTAGTCATTTTCATAAGACATAATGGCCATACTAAAAACACACAAATGGAAGAGGGGGTTTTTAGCCACTATTAAAGTTATATAAATGAAAAAAAACTTTAATAAAAACTTTAATTTTGAGAAAATTTGAGATATTTTTATGTAAAAAAATTAAAAATGGCAAAATATTAAAAAACGACAAATCCATATTAAAAAAATGCGAAGATCCAGATTCAACAAAGTAGTAAAGATGATAGTGAAATGTGAACTTTATATAAAACTTTTTCAACAAAACTAAACAGAATTTCCAAGAGAATTATTTTACAAAACTAATTTTTTTATATTTTTCTATGCTTTCAAAATGTTTTTACCTACTTCCTCTTTTAAGAATAAAGCGGTTGTGGTCTCTGCTAATTCTTGGCACTAAAACTATTGATATGTTCTTTAATAGCCTTAAAATAACATTTAAACAAATTGCTTTGGTTTTCAAAACATTTTCTTAATATTTTACATACCACTTTTTTCGTATAAAATATTTAATTTTGTAATTAATTCTTTTCACTATTAACAATTTCTACATTAATTTCTTTGTTTTATAAATGCAACAAACATAGACAAAAGCAAAAACAAAAAAAGGAATAAAATATAAATAAATAAGACGACAATTATTCTTGTACACAATTATTATAATTTCAGTGCAATTAACTATTTGACGTTTTGTAATGCATTTATTTTAGTTGAGACATAAAAGTTTTTTTCTATATAAAAATTATTTTATAAAAAAAGAATATAAATGTAAAATTACAGATAAAGAAAAGCAAAAATATAAAAGGACAGACAGACAAACAGTCGGTATCATAGCGGACTCTACTAGTAGTGCCTCATATAGTTGTATATAGAAAAAAAAAGGAATAATAATGAAAAGAACTGAACAACATACATATCTCTCATGTTTATAAAACTATACAATGCCAAAGTGTTGATGATGATGACGTTTGTATTTCTGTTTTTAGTTTCTTTTTTTTCACTTATAGTTATTATAGTTTATATATTTATTATTGTCTAATAATAATGAATATTACAAAAAAAATGAAAAGAATGACGGACTTTTGTCCCTAGAGTATTGTAAAAAACAAGAAAAAAGTATTAAAGCTCTAATGTATGTCGGGCTATGAGTGTAAAACTGTATGCATGTGTTACAAAATTCCTTTGAAAATTGTTTTGTATGACCAGAGTGTAAGTAGCTACTGCTGTTGTTGTTGTTATTGCTATTGTTGTTGGCATTAATGTGGACTTTGTCAGAGGCAATTATTAATTACAAACATGCATTTTTAATTATTTTATTTTAATAAATTTTTTTCTTCTTTTCTACTGTATTTTTTTGTTGTTTCCTTGAAGAAAAATCATTTGTATTTTGCAAAACAATTAAAATTGTTTATTATTTTTTTACGTTATAATAAATTAAATGTGTGTTAAGTTTGTTAAAATTGTAAATTGAGTGAAAGACATAATAATTAAATTATTTTATACATGATTGAGTATAAAATTTTAAGCAGAAACTGAAAAAAAATATTATGGGAAATAAAAAAAATGGTGTAACTGGGCACTGAGTCTGAGAGGAAATAACAAGAAAAGGGTTCAATTAGGGTAAAGAATGTTGCTATTCTATAAATATTTGAAGTTTTTATTTAAATCAAATGCAAAATTTTCCATTTCCTTAACTACCATTCTACGATTATTTATTTTCTAATTTTAATAACTATTCGTATTATTCAAAATTTTTGCTCATATGTTTGATGGGTTTTTTATGTAAATTTCCTATTTATATAATAATTTTCATAATTACCTAGTTATAAATAATAAAATAATCCCCTCTCCGTCAGCCCATTAAATGAAAACCCACAAATATAGAATATCTGCTGTCAATATTAGCAAAGCAAACATCTTTGCATAAAGCAGCAAAGCAAGCAAAGTGAAAATATGACACTAAAACCATTTGACGACATTAATATGATTTAATGCATTAATTACCCGCCTCTAAAGGGAAACCTTTTTGCAAAAAAAATAAAATAAAACAAATTCCTGCTTATTAAACAATGCATAAATGAGGGGGTGATAAAAATCAATTGCCAAGCAAAACCAAATAACAGCAACCAAACAACAACGAGAAAAAAGACATTAAAGCCACTCAAGAAAAAATACTTAGACGTCTTATGGTAGCTAAACTTTTGTAAAAGTATGCAATATAAAAATTGTTTTTTTTTTTTGTTTAGCTTAAGAATTCCCAAAATCCCTGAAGAGGATTTACCCTTAAAAACGAACTAAACAATATGACAGATAGCAAAAAATATACAAAAATACAAAAACCAAAAAAAAGTAACTTCATGTAATTGACGTCAATTCGTATTTCGCACCGTGAATAATAAAACATGCCAACCAACCACTTACAGCCAGCCGAAAAGTATGCTCTAGTTATTAAAAGTGGTTGTTCCTTTTTTCATATATTTATATTTAATAATGATTGTGAGTGTGTGTTATCATATATATAAAAAGGATATTGAAAATTATGTTTATAGGTTAGGGAAGGAAAACAACATATATTTTATTAATGTTACCATATGAAAACTGATAAATTTTTTTTTGCAATTTAAGCCTCTGTAATAATCAGCCTTATAGATGTTATTGACTGCTGTTTGGGCTGCTGGTACCCATAAGGGTGTTTAAAAGGTGTGCTCATATTTCATTTTATATGTATGAATATAAATGTAATAAAATATTATTTTTTTTTTTTTTTTATTTTTGTTATTGAAATTTTTGGATAAATCCTTAAAGTCTTTTCTGAGTACATATGTTGCTTATTTAGAAAACTTATTCTAAAGGATTTGTTATATGTAGATATTTTATTAAATATTTAATTTTAAATAAATAACTTTTTATTTAATTTAATTTCTTTAAAAAGTCATTTAACAGTAAGAAAAAAAGATGTATATTAATAAAAAAGGGGTTCATTAATTTTTTGTTTTTTGTTTCAATAGCAGTCTGTGTGTCTTTAAAATGGTTGACACCTTGTTGGCTGCCAGTTTGCTTGCTACCAGGAGTCTTAAGGAGTCTTTTAAATGAAATTAACTTTAAAATGACAATTTCATTAACTTAATGCTAGTCACGTATGTTGTTTTGTAGCTTTTAGAGGGATTAAATTATTTTCTCTCTTTTGTTAATTTGTTGCCAAAGCGTCTCTGCTAAAGCAAGAATATGATAAAAAAATATATAAAAAAAATTGTGCGAAGAAAAAGTTAATTAAAAAATGTTTTAAGACCAAAAGGTGTTAAATGCTTTAAAGGAAATTAGGAAAAATAATGTCAGTTTAATTAAAAAAACACACACAGCACAAAGGTAATATTTCAAATATTTATGTTTTTGGCAAAAATAAATTTAATGAAAAAGTTTAAAAAAAAATCCAAAATCCTTAAAGTAAAATAAATTGTGTTAATTTAAAGCTTCTTTTTATCAATTAAAAAACTAAGTAAGTGTTAAATTTGACCATGCGGAATTTTATATACCCAACATAATTTCAGTATCTGACATAATTGATTTCTTTAAAAAAAACTTTGAATTTTTAAATCAGAACCAGTAGGAAATGTAAAGTAAATTTCTGATAGGGAACTTATATGAGAGGTAGGGTCAATTATGGACCGACCCTCACAAAAGTTTGAGAAGTTTGGCTTGTCTGGGGCTGTGCTATAACGTGATTTATTGTCTCAGAATCTAATGAAGACCCAGAATACATATGTAGATTTTTATGGGCTTAGGCAAATATTTCGATATGTTACAAATGAAATGATAAAAACACTATGTAACCCCATCAATATTCAACAGCACATCTTGTTGCAACTCTGAAATCCGATACAGCACTTCACCACTCTTCTTAAATTTCTTTACAAATAATTTACTAATGGGGAAAAATCAAATGGATCAAACAAAACTAATCCTTTTCTTTTTTTTTGGACTTTTACTATATTTTTAATAATTCAACGATTCAAGTATTTGCTGTGACCACAAACTAAAATATTCAATTAGTTATTAACCCTTGTATTTAAACTATTTAACCTCCCCCTAATAAAAGCAACAACAAATATCCTTCAACAGAAAAACTCAGGCAAATGATGGATGGATTAAATTACAAACGAAACAAGTGGTCAATACAATTTTAATGATTTAACCTAAAACTTTACTTTCCCCTTTTAGGAAAAAAAGAAATAAAAAAGGATAATTGTTATTGATCCACAAAAGAAAGCATCAAAGGGTTTTGCAATTGCCTGTTAAGCAGGTTAATCAAAGATTAAAATAATTGTTAGTTAAAGTATAGAAAAAATACTCCATTGATATTTGAGTAAAGGTTTTTTTTTTTTGGTATAACAACAAATGTAGCTACAATTTAGTTAAGACCTCAAAGGGCCAGCTTACATATTTAACATGGTTTGCTTGGGTTTGACCATTAAGCTTTAAAGCTCATTGGCTTTTTGCAAGAAATTATGTAATTAAATGTAAATTCAGTGTAATAAGTATGTTCTCTTTAAGGTATTATTTAAGTAGTAAGTATGGTAAAAATTTGTAAGGTTTCCTAGTATATATTCTAAAGAAAATTTATAAATTAAATACCGTTAAATAAGTTCTTCCCCCTCATAGGGTGTAAACTATTGGTTGAGGAAACAATTTATATTTAAGCTTTTAAGCTGCTTTCGCCCAGCTTATGTGGTAAGGCTAGGTGTGTAAGTTAAAAAAAATATTTAAAATAGTTATTTTTAATTTAATACTTTATAGTTGTAGTTTATTTTTTGTGCCAATAAATTCCTTTTATTTAATTTCCTTAGAATTTTGTTTGGTTTTTTGTCATTGAAATATTTTTAAACATTTTAATACGCATTAGAAATCAAATAATCGCCTATAGGCGGCTTCTGTTTGATATTTCGTAGCTAAGGTTTAGCATATTAAAACAAAAGCAAAATTTTACTTTTTTAAGTTGAGTAGATTTTGTTTAGCTTTAAATAGGTATACAAGATTTGTTGTTGAAAGGCTTAAATAAATTTCTAAGAATTTTATAAAATTTTTGTATATGTATAATAAAATATGAAAGGTAAGGGATATAAAATTTTAATTAAATTTGCAAAAAAAAAAAAACAAAAAACGAATGCACATATATTTGGAAAAATTTGGAATGTTATTAAATTTTTTTAAAACAAAATTATGATTTTTATTAATAATTAAAAAAAAGAAGTACTTTTTGGCAAATAGTAAAAAAAGTACAAAGTACCTTTAACAACGTACAATTGTAATATATTGGAATTAAGAAAAGAAAAACAAAAAGTACTTTGCTTTCCCTTACAGTTAGCATTAGTCAAAAGTCATCTTTTAAAAATTGTCCTAAAAATTTCCCCGGTACCAAAAAAAGTACTTTTCATTGCTTATACATTTTTGGTAATTTTAATCTTTTGTTAAGTTTTAATTTCAACTTGAAATTAATTTTATTATGTTTTCTTATTTCTCTAAATTTTTTGGCTTTATTTATAAAAGCGTCTTACTGTCTGCCAAAAATTGTATATCTCACCCCAAAAACAGAAAACCACAAAACATATCCTCTTTTAGCCTTGTTTTTTTTATGTTGCTTTTTAGCCGAAACAAAAAAGAAACATAATGTTTTAACCAGTTTTAAAAGACATAAACATTACTGAAAAGTATGAGTATTTCATTTTTGTTTTCCTGATACTGTTTTGATACTCTGTTAATCAACATCATTATCATGAGCATCAAGGTGATGGCTGTTGATGACTGCTTATACCAAAAAATGTAATTATGATCATAATAATAATGATTCAACATGATCGTGATTTTAACACATCTTTTCACTGTCTAAACTAAAAGGCCCCCAAAATTGTGCACTCATTTGTGAAACACATAAAAAAATACGAAAAAAAGTTTTTACTAGTTTTTGACTTTTGTTTATGTCTGGTCCACAATCATTTTTGCCAAAAACCACAAAAGTCCAAAAATTTAAAACCTAAAAAATGTTGACGTATTATATTTGATACTTTTTCTTTTTTCGGGTATTTATTTTTTGCGAATATGTCCCAAGTTTAAGGTTAAATAAGAAACCTAAAAAGTGTAGCAAAACAAACGAAAATGTGAAATCAAAGAAAAAAATAAAAAAATATTTTTATTATAAATTTTAGAACCTTTAAAACGTGTTGTTGCGTTTTTATAGGTATTATGGTACAAAAATAATAATATTTCGTTTGTTGTCAATAACAATTCAGTTTAAATCTATACAGAACAGTCCACCAACAACAAAACACAAAATCACAGAATTAAAAAAAAAACTGAAACATTGAAATCAACATTTGAGACATTTCACGATTTTATTATGTATGAAGTGTCGCGTCTGCAAAAATTTTTATATTTAAAAAAATATTTTTAACGTACGTTTGTTTAAATTGTTGCTATCTTTCAAGTCCAAAACCACAAAAATGTCATCATTTTTAGAGCAAAATTTTTTTTCTTCTTTAAAGGTATACAATCAAAACTCGGGCTGGTTAAATGTCTGTCTTTTTGTAGATATATATTTTTTCCGTTTGTTTTTAAGTGTTCAATATTGCAGTTTGGTATGGTTTTCAAGTACGTTCTTAAAATATGTTTAATTCACAGTCGAGTTTTGAAAACATTTCTTTATAACTTATAGTTTAAATAATGCTCTGGTTTCTTTTTGTATTTTTTTTTTTGCTAAATTTAGGTTTTGTTGTATTTGAACGCGCATAAAATGTTAAAATTTTTATAGTTTGTTGCTGATTTTCAGTTTCTTTTTCGAAAACTTTTTTTGTAAATTTTTGTTAAACTAACACTTTGGTATAAGCGTAGAATGTGATACCTTTTTAAAAATTGTTAAATTCTTAAAATTTGTTACAAAAAACTATAAGAAGATAAAAATTAAAAACATCTTGAGAGCTTTAAAGCTCAGAGTTTATTTAAGCTAAACATTTGTAAAGCTTTTAAAACAGCTTTAAAGCTGTTACTATACGGTAAGCATTATTAAAGCTATAGTTATGAAAAGCTTTTAAAACATTTTTAAATCTTAAACGAAACAGTTTTAAAGCTTAAACAAAATATTTAATTTTAAATTAAACTCAAAAGTATTTATGACATTTTTTTAATTCCTATAATAAAAATCAAACTCCTACACTACAATTATTTTCCAAAAATTATAACTTTCTATGTGGGTGTTCATATAAAACCTAAAATTTTTGCCGTTTTTTTTTTTTTTTGTCTTTAAACAATTTTTTTATATCAAAACACGCAAATCACAAATCAGTTTTGTTGCTCATTTTAACTGAATGAATGAGAAAAAAATGAAGCAGTCAACAATAAACACCAACAAGAATATTATAATAATAATAAAAAAGAGGCCCACAGTATAACCTTAATGCATGGTTGCATGTTGTAAAACATGTATGTTTTGTCACACTTTTGGCAAATAACAATGGCTGGAAAATATAAAAATAATAAAATTATAAAAAAAAAGAAAATCTAACAAATAAAACCAACACCACCCGTTTTTGTCTGTTGAGTTTTTCACACAATAGGCGTGACTAGCTAAGCTGGCTTTTTCATTTCATTTCATTTTTTCATCTCCCCCTGTCCTGTTTGTATTATGTACAATAGATTTGGTTAACGTCTGCTGCTGTGTGTGTGAATTGTCAAAATCAAATTTCAGTTATATGAAACTATATAGTCAAATGTTATATGATCTCGGTTAGATTTGTTCATTTTTTCCTAAATCAGCTTATGATTTTGTTAGATTTTTCAACATTTTTAACTATAGTATACACAACAAAAGTGTGCCGAATTTTATAATATAAAATTGGTTTCATATTATTTTTGTAACATGAGCTTTATACAATGTAGTAATAATACCAACTAAAGCGGCGCGAAAAGATGTCATCTAAAACATATGTAAAATTTACATTTTTGGAAATTTATGTACAAAAAATAAAGTACGTAAATCCAAACTATACACTCAAAAATATGACATGATAATAAATACAATAACATACGTTGAATGTTAGCAAATCTTTAAATCCTGTAAATCTGAAAAAAAGTTTTAAACCATTTAACACACTCAAATATTTTTAGCCATATGAAAGTCACTTTTTGCTGTTACACACAAAAAAATCTGTAAAAAAGTTTCTTAATTTATAAAAAAAACACAATTTTTAAACCAAGTTCAAATACTTTTGTATACAGTAGTTAAATGAGTAAAAGAAAACTTCGCTTGAAAATATTTCTTTTGCTATAGTTTACTTTGCGTAGACTGGTTTTACAATATGTAGTTTAATTTTGCGTGACGTAGTCTGGTTCTTGCTTGATGTAGTTTGCTTTTGCTTGACGTAGTCTGGTTTTTGCTTAACGTAGTAGCTGTAAATCCTTTTGTATCTTAAATAATTTGTTAATCTTTTATGTTTACGTTACTATAATATTTTATTTGTTGAATTTATAGCAAAAATAGTTTATTTACATTATTTTTTGTTGTTGTTTTTTTGTAGTATTTAAGCAAGCTAATTTTTATAAGAAAAATATTTAATTTACTTTTTTTAAGCATATATATTGTCTTTTGACTTGGGATTTTGTTAAAGTTATGAAAAGTTTTATATGGGCAAGATGTCATTCAAAAAAACAAATTGTTAAATTTCTCAGTGATTAAAAGCAAAAATTATTATGAAATATTGTTAATTTATAAAATATAACATTAGCTACGTATAACCCATTGTCAAATCTTACAACTTTGGCAGAAAAATTTTCAGAAAATGACTAATAAACATCTAAGCTTAAAATTTTTTGTTTTAAAGCGTTGTCAGAAGAAGCATTTGTGACACTTTTGCAAGACAGAAATTGTGAATTGACATGGTTATTAGAAATTTTCTGACAACCTTGTAAGACCTTACAACTGTGTATACGTAGCAATAGTTATTCTTTTAATGAAAAAAAATTAAAAAAGCAGTAGCTTGTCAGTTTATTAAAAAAACTTCTTAAAACATATTAAGAAAAAACCTGCATATAATTTAGTAATGTATTGGCATTTAATTACTTGAATATCAATGTACATACATAGCTTTGTATACACAATTGTTAGATCTTACAATATTGAAAGAAAAGTGTTCAGAAAATGTCAAACAAATGTGTCAACTTACAATTTTTATTTTACAACATTGTTAGAAATGCTTTTTCTTACAAATTTTAAAAAAGTTAAAAGAATTTTTAAACTTTTTTAAACAACAACTGTACTGACAACTTTGTAAGATCTGACAACCCCGTATCACAGCTATAATATATTTAAAGATAAAACAGTTACTTGATATATATTTCACGGTATCAATTAGATGTTCCAAGTACAAACTTTCCTATCCATTAATAAACAATATATTAAATATATATCAAAGTACACATTTGCAGACTGACTACTTATCTTTGATTTTTAAAACTTTACATAAATTATCAAGGATTTGTTAAAAAGTTATTACTGCTGACATTGTTCGTATAATTAATTTTAATTTTCCTTTAAGATTTTTGCTTTTAAACACAAATTTTCATACAAATTTTAAAAAGTTAATTTTCTGCTAAGATTTTCATTATTAAAACATATCCACGTATTGTCATCCATTTTCAATCCATTGAAGAAATCCTTTTAAGTTCTTTCCAGAGACAATCCTGTATGAATCCATATATCCTGGCGTTCCTTAAGACTTATAGTACATTAAAAAAAAATAACAAAAACTTGTGATATTTTTTTTCTTTTTTATAATTCTGTTTTATTTTTGAAATATATTATTTTAATATATATATATATATATTTTTAATTATTGGCTAACTTTCTTTTTTCAGTTTTTTCTTTTCTTTTTTTATAGATTAATAATAAATTTATATTAATTATATTAATTTTTTTTGTATTTTTAATATATATATATAATTTTGTTTTTATTTGTTTTAGTATACATACAAATTAATTAAAATTATTACATTTAAAAATGTATTTTTTTTTTTCGTATAACTTTAGTAAGAGGGGATTTGGGGTTTGATTAATTAAAATTATAAAAAAGAAATAATGATTTTTTGATTGCGTTTTATTACAATTTTGCTAAAAACTAAAGTTTAAAGGAAATAATAATAAAAAACCTTTAATATTTATATATGTATAAGTATTTAATAAAAATAAAAAAATAAAAATTGTATAAAATATCACCTAATAAAATATTACGTATTTCAGGATTTTTGTAATTTTTTTTTTTTTTGTTTAAGATTTTTTTTAAGTTTTTATATTTATATATATATAAAATAACATAAAGACAACAATGAACAAATTAAAATGATAAAAAAATAATAATTAAAATATTTATAGGAAGTATTAAGATTTTTTAATTTAAAATTATTTTTTTGTTTGTTGTATACATAATAATATTATTTAATAAGTTTTCTCGAATTAAAAGTAAAATAAAGCAAAGCTTTTATCGTATAATTTTTGTGTTTAAGGGGAAAAGTATTAAAACACTTTTCCCCCTTTAAAAAGGGGGTAGGGGTTTTTTAAGAGTTTTACAATAATTTTAAAATTATTTTTAGGTTTTAATTATAAAGTACAACAACTATTTGTTTAAACCAAAAACTAAACGCAGAGTGTTTAAGCAACTTAAAAGGAAAGCTTTTAAAACTTTGTTAATTATTTTGTTTTTGTTATCCTGCCCATATAGCTTTTCAAAATTGTATTTTTTTTTTTTTTTTGTTTGTTTTTGTTTTCTTTGTTACCTTAACGTTTTTGCCTATAAACTAGAGTTTTTGTTTTAAAGAAAAAGCTTAAACAAAAAAGCTTTATCGAAAGCTTTTTTCTTTTTTTTCGTTAAATTACCTATATTTATAGAGTTTTGTTTTAAAGTTTAGTAACCTTTTTGTTTTAGTTTAAGTTTTAGTTTTTAGTTTTAAGTACTTTAGTAGTAAATAGTAGTAGGTAGTAGTATTTATTTAGTTATAGTAAGTAAAGAGTTTTGGTTTAATTTTTTTTAAATTAAAAACAATTTATGTTTTTTGTTTTGTTTTAGTTTAATAAGGAAGTCTCTATTTATCTTAACGATTAATAGATTTAATTACGTATATCGTTTTCTTTGTTTGAGAAGGAAATTGTTTAAGTTTTTCTTTTTGTTTTGCGTTAAAAATACTACTTTTTTATAAGGATTTTGTTTTTGTTTTCAATTATTTGCATTTTGTAAATGTAAAACGTTTAGTTTTAATAAATACTTTTGTTTGTTAGTTAATATATTACACGTTCTGTTTTCTTTCTTATTTTGTTTTGTTAAATATTTATAATAAATTATTAGTTTTTTGTTTTTGTTTGTTTAATATTATTTTTTTAAGAATATTCGTATACTTTTTATTTGAACTTAAGTTTTTTGTGTGTAAGTGTATTTTTATTTTTAAATTATAAAAATAAGAAAAAAATTATAATTAAAAAAGTTTTGGCAAGTTTTTTTCTCTTTAAAAACAAGAAAAAACTTTTGAAAAAAGGACGTTTTTATAAAGTGTGTGTGTTTTTTTAGAAAAATCGTATACTTGGTATTTGTGTTTTTTTGTTACGTATTTTAAAGTAAGGTATTTGTTTGATAAACTATTAGAAGTGTAGGCAACTAAAAGTCAGCCTCATTTTTGATGCGGTAACTGGCATAAGTTTGTTCCACCGGTTTAAATTGTTGTGCCTGTGGTGGTTCCTTTTTTTAATTTAGGAAAAATTCAAACAAAATTTTGTTAAAACAACAAACTTATAACCATTTCTTTTTTTTTTCAAAAAAAAAAAAAAAATAAATCAAAATTTTTTTTAAAAACTGTTTTAAAAAAATAAAATTAGTGTGGTTAGTTAGTAAAAATCATATTGTAAATATTTCAAATATTAGTTAGGTTAGTTTTTTCTTTTCTAAATAAAAATGTTAAAAATTTTGTTTTAAATATATAAATAGTATACTATATTGGCGAGCTA
Organism: Lucilia cuprina; assembly: GCF_022045245.1. Taxonomy (NCBI): domain Eukaryota; kingdom Metazoa; phylum Arthropoda; class Insecta; order Diptera; family Calliphoridae; genus Lucilia; species Lucilia cuprina. Next base: position 17,251,484 of record NC_060952.1, read on the forward strand.
TATGGGCCTCTTGCAAAAACGAAGTTGATTTTAAGTTTATAAGTTAATTTTTTTTTCTTTTTTGTTTTGTAAAGTTGCGGTACTTTTTACAATTGTTTTGTTTGTTTAGGTTTTTTAACATAATTATGATTGTTTCTTTTTTATCATAATAAAATATAAAAAAACAAAAATATTTTTTTATTTTAAGTTTAATAATTAAATGGCTGTTTCTTTTTGTTTGTCAATTTAATTTAATATTTAAATATTTTTAATTATTGCCTTCAATTTCACCAGAAAAAATATTTTTGTTTTTCTTAAAAAAATCATAAAATTTAACCACCTTATAAAAATATTTTTCTCTTTATAAACAATTTCAAAAAAAATTGCAGCACGTATAGTTATTTTATTTAATTTATATCTTAAAAACAATTTGGCAAAAAGTAAAACCTGCAATAAATTAAAAACTTTGCACTTTTGTTATCCTTTCAAACCAAATTCAATTGTTTCAAAAATAAATAAAAATATTCCAATTCAAATTTTCATATAACTAAAAAACAAATAAATGAAAATAGTTTTGTATTTTACGCACTTTTTGTTTCGAGTGTAAGTATATTTTGTGGCAAACAAACGAACAAACAAACACAGCTTCAATAGTAATAAATCACTTGAAAAAAACTTTTTGTGGCCTGTTTAATGTTGGTCAGTGGTAAAAGCTATACGTGTTGCAATCTTTTCTTTCTTTTGTTTGTATATAGATTTTTATAAATTTAAAACGTGGTTTTATGGTTTTTTTCTTACTTTTTGCTTTAGATTTTTTTATAATTTCTTTTAAAATTTTTGGTAATTTACACTTGTTTTTTGTTTAATTTTTTTTTAGATTTTTTGTTATTTTTTTATTATTTATTTAATTATTTAATCCCAGGGCATTGTGAGCACCCGCTTCGTTTTTGCAAGAAGGTCGTTATCGTACTACGAACATGGGTGCACCACCGCATTGTAGCTCGCCAATATAGGACCATGTGCTCCCGCGAAGGGGGTACTCACAACGTCTGGTGTACTAGCTCCATCGGTGTGTGATGTTGAATCGGCATTACTTCTTCCTTCACCATTAGCTGAACCCAATTCTGGTGGTTTGGTGGTGTCCCGTTCGTCAATTACTAAATCTATTGGCATTTTACCCTTTAGACATGATATATATCGATGACAGAAATTATCGCATAATTCATGTACCTATTTTTGTTTTCATTTCGTAATCGAATTTCATTTTTTGTTTGTTGTAGGTAGTTGTAGTAGTTGTTTTTTGTTTTGTTGCAAAAAAAGTGCAGGGCGGAAAGTAAAAAAGAAGAAAAAAGAACGGGATTTGATTAGTTTTTTTCTTAAAGATTTCTAATAGCATTTTTAATTAATTGTATATATTATTATAATGTTGGTGGTGTAGGGTTCTTTTAATGGTGCAAAGTTAAATTTATTGCTTTTAAACATTAAATAGAATATATTTGTATTTATTTTTTAAGAATAATAAAAATTAAAAGGCTGCTTAAAATAATTACTAATGTAAATAAAAATTTTCCGAAATTTTGATCTCAAAAGTAAAAGCTTTTTCAGTTTAATGTTTAAATACACATTTTTACTTAAAGCTTTTAGTTTTAAGGTAAATATTAATGAAAATAACTTAAACTAGAAATTTTTATTTAAAACTCTTGATAATTTAAGACTAAATTGAAAAAGAAAAATGCCTTAAAAATAGAATATGTTTTAAAATATAATTATTAAGAAAAGTTTTTAAATTTAAGCTTATAAAAGCTCAAATCGTGGCAAAACATACAAAATAAGCTGAATCTCAAAATAAAAACAGCTTTAAATTTAATAATGCCTAAAACTTGACTCTTGTTTGAGCTTAAAAAAGCTCTTTATTAACTTTATATTCCTTTGAATTCTTTACTTTACACGAGTATAATTTTATGTAAATTTAGTTTAACATTTTTTTGTTACTGTAGTTTTTTAAAAACCCATCAACTTCATGATAGACATGCAAATTAGTTTTTGCGTATGGTTTTTGAATTTGTATTTTTTTTCATTATTTTCTTTTTAGCGTAAAAAATGGCGCATTGTTTTGGCCAGTAAAGTAAACCCTTTTTTATATATATGGTTAAGGCAAATTAAGCCGGCCGGTTATTTTTTGTTATTTGACAATGGTTGGAGGTTCTGGCTGTTTGGCCGGCTGTAACATAAAAATTGGCATAAATATGCATCAGTTTCTTGTCTTATTTTAAATTTTTGCAACTCATATGCATATTGGCCTGAAGGAATCATTCCAACAATGGTAACCATGGCTAAACACATCATGCAACTACACTCTGCTCCCAGCCGCTGGTCCCCACAAGATACCGGCACTCAGTCATGGCTTTTATAAAAAAATGCGTTTTTTTATTTTGGCGGACAGTGTGTTCTGCTTGCGTTCGTGTAAGTTTTATGCTTAAACTTTTAAATGCAGAGTTGTATTTTTTTTGCTGTACGTGTGTTCAGTTGTTTTCTGTTTCTGGATTTAATGTTTTTGATAAAATTTTCAAGATAATGTGGGGAGTTGAGAGAGTTGTGGTGGTACCACAAACATATAACATTAAGAAGAAAAAGTTTAAGCTTTCAATTGATAATGAATAAAGGAAAACGAAAAAAAAAACAGCAGTATTTTTTATTTTTTATCAGGCTTTAAGCAGGCTGAAAAAATTGTTTTTGTGTCACTGTTAAATATTTTGTGTGTGTATCATTTTGAACTTGTCAAACTGGTTTAAAATATTTTTTCTCCACACAATTTTTTCGTATTTTGTATTTAACTGACCAGTCATCCCGCCAAGCAAAAAATTATATACATATATATATGTTTAAGCCTGTCGCGAGAGAGTCTTACCAAAAAGTTTGCGGTCAATGTTATTGTCACCAAAACAAAAACAATAAAACACATGCCTGGTTGCCGTTTTTTTTTTTGCTGTTGCTGCTGTGGCCAGGAGTTGGAATAGAGGTCTTAACTGTTGTTTAGTTTTAAACTAAAAAAAGTCAACATAAGACTGGTTTTGGCTAAAGTAAGCCAGCAAGTTAAAACCAAAACAAAAGTTTCCTTTAGCCTTTTTAGTTTAAACTCTGCTTAACAGCAACAGAAAAATGTTTACAAAAATAGAAAATTGTTAAATCAATAGTAAACACACTTGAGAAAGTTAAAAATTTTACACTCGAAAAATTTCAGGCATTATAAACAAGTGCTAACAAAAGCCTTGTAAAAATTTTCTCATAAAACTAAATAATTATTAATTTTACGATTTGTTGTTGTTCGTTTTTTTTAAGAAGACAAAGTCCAGTGCTATTTGATTGATCGAAAAGAAGTTCTTTAACAATTCAAAGCATGTTTGTTAAATGCTATTTTTTCTCTCACTACTGGGCTGCTGCCGTTTGCTGGAAGTTTGCAGTTGTTATGCATTTTATAAATTGTTATGTTTTCTTTATGGTTGTTATTGTTATTATTTTTCTAAAAAGCCCAGGACGTTTTTTTTTTTGCTTTTCCCGTTTATTGTTTGGTGTGTGTGTTCAAAACATGTCTGGCCAGTAAAAGCAGCCCATAACCATTGGAATCATTGTTATCATCATGTGCTGCAACAACAACAGCTACAATTGCATACGACAACAACATCAGCAGCACCATCACTACCATCATCATCAGAAGCAGCAAGAGCATCATCGTCATCATCATTGCTGCTGCTTGAAACAGTGTGTTGATGCATTGTTAATGATAATTTTGATTAATTTGTCAAGTGTTGAATTTGACATGTTAAGCGAGCAAAATGCTGACTGACTCAATGACTGACTGAATGGCTGTTTGTTTGTTTGAATGGATGGATGGTAAGTTGGTTTGTTTGGCTGGCTGAATGACTCGTTATTGTCATTGTCTGCTGTTACATTACAAACGTGAGTATTTGTGTATATAAAAATGCACTTCATTGCAGTACAGTATAATGATTGGCTTTTTCCTAAGGAAACAGACTTACTGCCTGGATGGCTGGTCAACTAGCCGATTGCCTTTTTTTACCCAGAGAATCCAGCAGACGGTTAGATGGACAGACAGACCGACTGCCAGCCAGTCAGTCACATTTTTCTTTAATGTTAAATTTATGTATGTAAAAAACAACTCACAACACACAACAATTCCTTTAACTTGTGATCAGATGAAGAAGTAGTAGTAGTATTATGAGAAGGAGGAGGAGTGGAGTTGCTAGAATTGAAGAAAATAATTCAACTAAAGAAATTCCTTTTTATTACCAGCCAGTGTTTGGGTGGTATGTTAACTATTTCGTTAAAGGCAAAGAGACCAAAAAAGTAGTATGTACAATAAAAAATATCTCAAATCGAATTGTCGTACAATGATAATTTGTGGTTTGAAGTTGTTGGTTCGTGATAAGTTAATAAGAAAAAATTATGACAGAGTGGGGAATATTTACAAAATGCCACAGTTAATGAAGAAATTATGAAATCAAAGAAACAAGTGATGCATTTTAAACGCAAACGAAACAAAAGTTACAAATGTGAAAGAATTCTAGCAACATATGAAATGTTTAGTTTAAATAACAGCAACATGTTGCTAAAAATGTTTCTTAAATATTGAACAACATTAACTTTTTTAAATTTATATGTATTTTTCTGATTTTTTTTTTTATTAATTATGTGGAATTTGCTCTGAATAAATTTCCCACTCTCCCCTTGGCATTTTAAGCTTAAACAAATATTTTTATTTATATTTTCATTATTTTTTCTATACATAATGTTGTTTGTGTGTTTTTTAATCTCTAGACAAAATCAAGTTTTTTTAAACAATTTATTTATTTTTCTAATTTAAATAAAAATCTTAAAAACACTAAAAATTTGTTTTTGATTTCCTTTTATAGATAAGATTATTAAACACACAAAACAAATATAGAAATAATTACAAAAAAATGTAAAATTATTAAAATAAAAACAAAAAAAATACAAATTTTCAAACTACATATTAAGAAACTTGATTCTGAGATGTCGTAAGTCTTAGCAAGTGGGTTTTGAGAAGTATTCAAATTTATATTTTGAAATAGTTAAGAAAAAATTAACATAATTACTTATTTAAGTAAATTAGTTAAAATGAAACAAATTAAGGAAATCTATTTAGATTTGGGAATGAAAATTTTTATTTTAAAAATAGTTTCTTTTTGTTTTTCATTTTTTTTAATATTGTAGTTCTTTCATTTGGTCATGCTTTGCTTCACATTTGTTTAATTAATTTCCTTTTTTTTCCAACAATCCAATCTCAATGGCTTAAACAAAAGGGGGATGTTGTAGTCTGAAAATACTATTAATTCAGAGTGTGCTTTTGTTTGTTTGTGTAACAAAGAAAGTTAGAGCTTTATTTATTAAGCGTGAAGTTTTTCAGTGCACAAAATTCTGTTAATTTGTATATTAATTGGTTTTTGTTTTTATTATAATAATTTTGACTTGAAAAAAGAATAAACAAATAAGGGAACCAAACAACACTATAATTTTTAAATTAGAGACATTTTAAGTAGCTTTTAATGTTATAAATTGGTGGAGTTTTTCAACATAGATTAATTTTTAAGCCAGGGGAGTTAACCTCCATTTGGAGTCCACAAATTTGACCGCTAATAAGTTTAATTAATTTAAATATGAATTATACAAAAAAACAGCTCTTAGGGAAGTTATTAAATTAAATAAAGAGTTATTAATGTGGGAGTTTCTTAAAGAAATAAATATAAAAATATTTAAACAAAAGTAACTACATCAACATGTTTTAGCAATATGTTGCAAAGTTGTATATTGACTAAATGTGGTTTAAAATAAATTTATTTCAAATTTCATTCGATTTATAAACATTACTTTTTTCTGTTTTCAATTCGATTTAAACATAACTTTTTGTTTTATAAAATTGTTGCGGCAACATGTTGCTGTAGTTATTAATCTTTATAAAATCTGCATATGTAACAACATAACTAGCTAAATTTTCTAATATTTAGAAATGTTTTTATTTTTTTAACACCACATTTCAGCAACATGTTGCAATATAACATATTCTTTAAATTTAAGGCATTTTTCTTACAAATATGATAATTTTAGTTAATGATTTAGATTAATACTCACTTTTTCTAATTCTAAAAGGTGAAACCGAAGTACTTGTATTGCTTGCACCATCTGTAATGAAAGATAAACATAAAAGATTGATTAAAAATATATGTTTTTTTAATAATTAAATTACTATACAACACAAACACCTTGACCTCTAACCGTAAACAACAAAAAACATTAAATCTATAGTTTAAAACAAGTAATATGAACGAAAAATAAACAAATTATTTTTTTTCTTTTTTTTTTTTTTTGTAAAAAGGGAATGATGATCAAAACAAAAACCAAAATAAAAAATTAATTCTACAAAACCGGATTTTAAATAAAAAATTTTTATTATTTATCATAGAGAAACATTTTTTTGAACACATAAAAACACAGCAACAAACAACATTTGTTTAGTAAATTAAAATATCACTTTTATTTGTATAGAATTTTTATGATTGTAATATTATGATTTTACTTAAATGACATTTTTACGATTTTACCTCAAAAACCTCAAACTAAAACAACTACTAAACTAAACAGCACTAGGTTCGTCCAGCCCCCTGTCTGTTAGACAGTTTTTAGAACAAATGAGCAACAAATGAAAGCCAAAACACTTTACCCACAAGTAATAAAACAAACTCATCTTGTGCTCTAGGGATGTGTTTGAGGAGCTGTTGTATAGCTGTTTTTTATGATCGCATTATTTAAAGAAAAAAGTTAAGAAGTGTCATTAAAAATTTGTTTACAAATACTCGATATGACACTAAGTTTATTTTTTATTTGGTTTATTTTTTATGAGCAAAAAATATATAAAAAAATCTATAAAAATTAAAAAAAAACATATTGTATGTTAAGTAACTATGTGTTACTAAATGTTTAAGCATTTAAATATATAAAAATTTAGAAGAGCAAAAAAACAAAACAAATAAAACAGACAATATCACAACTGTATTAAAAGGCAGCAATAGCAAGCAATATTGGACTAAACAACTGACACAGCTATAGCTACAGCATTAACGGCAGCAATAGCAGCAGCATGCATGCATGATGTTTTACGACGACAAAATGATTTATGAGTTAAAAGTACTTGTTATACGCAAGCTCAAACTGCTCTAAGTAAAACGGTGTGTATATTGTATATGATTGTATGCAGTTGTTTGTAGCAACTTACAACAACAATCAATGGTTTTGGTTTGTTGTTTCTTTTTTTTACTACATGTTTAACTTCATTCACATGCTACAATTTAATGCATGTTCTTGGCCTTTAAATTGGTAATAAACTAATAATATATACCATAAATGGCGGGCTCACTCACTCGCTTACTTCACTCATTCACTGGGACTGTATGACTGGCAAATATTATTATTATGATGTAAAATTATTTGCCAACAACTCAGCCAGCAACATTTAGTTACAGGGACTGCAGCAAAAAAAAAAGGGTTTTTCATATGCATAGAGAAAAACAAACGTTAAAATGTTTTTCAAATGATTGTTGTTAACAAAAAAAAATTACAACAAAATAGCAAATTAACAAAAAGAGTTAAAACAAATACAAGTCATAATAAATGCCATAAAATTATTATAATTACTTGATTTGCATTTGTATTCAAGTGTCAAGTTAATGACAACAATAACAAACAAAAAAACAAATAACAGCTGAACAGAACAACAAAAAAATTGTCAAGCAATTAGTTTAAAAATCTTTATAACTAACTAAAAATAAAAAAATTTTTGTTGCTAATATCTAGTTAATTTAAAAACATTACACATCTAACCATATATAAAATATTTTTAAAAATTAAGCTTCTTTAATATTCTAACATATGTGGGCTGACTTGGCTGGCTGGCTGGCTGGTTTGTTGGTTAGCTGTTTAAAATAAAATCTTTTAAATGACATTGAACTTGTTGTAGACATTTTTTATTTATTTAATTTTTTTAAATAACACACAAAAAAAACTTTTACAAACATTTTTTTGTTCAATCACATTTTATGTTTGTTCTCTCTTTTAAATAAGCACAGAATAAAAAATAACATTGTGACAAATTTATTTAAATTCTTGTTTAGAAAAAACTGAGTTTTTTATTAAAATTAATTGAATTAAATTTGTTTGAACATAGAAAATAAACATTAAACTACGGCAATTTTTAAGTTGTTGTTGTTTGTGGGTCAAGGTGTTTTTGTTTATAGTTATAGAGTAGAAAACATAAAATTTATTTCAAATGAATACTCACCAGTGAATCGACTTCGGGATCTGCTGTGTAGTAGGGTTTTTGTGATCTGATCTGTAAAATGAATGAAAAGAGATAAAAAAAATTAATATAAAAAAATTATAAATATTTTATTTGGCAACATGTAGCTAAACAAAGTTATGTTGAGCAACAAGTTGCTAATGTAAAAATCAAAAATATGTAATAATTTTTAATTGATTATGTCAATTAATTTGAATATTTCAAATAATAATATTCAATATTACGTTCAATGTTCCTGCAACATTTCTTTAATGGCTTAACTAAGTTTTCATGTTTAAAAACATTTATTGTGTTGCAGCAACATGTTGCTAGTATTAATAACGTTCTATTACAATTTATTACATTTAAATATAAAAATATATTTAAATAAGTTTAAAACAATTCAAATCTGTCTGCAACACATGTTGCAGCAACATGTTGCTAGTATTAATAATGCGACTATTTAAACTAATACAATTTTTGCAAAAAAGTTTTCTCGTTTCATATAAAATGTATAAAAAAGTTTTAAAATATTTCCCAAATTGTGACAACATTTTTTTAACATTTGTTGTTTAATACTTAGAATAGTTTTTTTGTCATAATTTTAATCTAATTTATTTATAATTTAAATCTTTTTTATCTTTTTTTGTTATAGTTTTTCTTTAAACATTTTTCCTTTCAACTCCCGGATGTTTACAGAAAAACACATGGAAATTTATTCTTTTACTTTTTTCAATGACAGTGAAAGTGCATTTGAAATTTGTGTATCTTTCTTGTATAAATTTTTTTGTTTCTTCTTACAGTTACACACCAATTACTAATCGTGCTTATCAAAATAAATATGACCATAAACTGTTTACCTGAATACAAAAAAAAAAAAAAACTTGTACAACTGAAATAAAAAATCTCAACTTAACTCGACTTTTATTTTTCGTTAAACAGATTTGAAAATTTTTAAATAAATATTGACTTTGGCAGCCGTATTTACTTTACTGTGTCTTTTTTTATTATGATTATTATGATTCCTACATTTGTCTCTGGTTCTCTATATATGTATATCTGAACGCGCTACTAAATGAATAGTTACACAAAAATTATCATTTCTTTGCTTGTTGTTTAGTTGTTGAAATTTTATGATGGTTAATGTTTAACTAAGTTTTTACTGTCGCGTCTAAAAAAAATATGTTATAAAAATAATATTGTTTATAGTACATTATAGGTAGCATTTTGCTTGTACAGCATTGTAAAGATAATAGTAAAAAATGTATATAGTTTATGTATGTAATACACCACTCTTTACACAAATATTACAAATAAGAAATAATAGTATTAATACAGTTAAATGCTTGTTTCAATTATTTGTAATATGGTGTAATGTTTGGAGTTGTTAAAAGCTTAAGATGGAAAAGGAGATCGAAGAAGTTAGGGCGAATTTGTTGGGATAGGTTAAAACGACTTAAAGACATTCTACTGTTTATATTAATATAAACTTCAGAAATAATTTTTTATAACACCTAATATTAGGCAATATTTTAAAATTTAGCCTAAAAGTAGACAAGGCTATTTTAATCTTGTATAACAGCTATGATAGCTAAGCGCTTGATTGGTTTGTATTTAGGGTGTTACATTTAACTACTACTAACAGCTATTTATTTTGTTATTACTTTAGAAAACAACTAAAAAACAAACAATCATAAAAAGGTAAACTAAAGCGCACTGCGTACATTGGAAACAAATCTTTATCTTTATGATTTTATAAAACAACTGAGACGATACTTGATGCACTACATTTGACATATGCTGTACATTTGAACACTCTAATAATAGCATTGTACTATAATCTTTGAAAAAAATCAAAGATAACATATGTATGTAACAAGTGTGTGTGCGTGTGTGTATTTATGTACAATAAAGTAGTTAAAAAAACTCTTGAAAGAAAGCATGATATTGTACACACAAAAAAGTAGGTGTTTAATTATGATTGTACACCAGTTTATTCTATGTTTGTTAATTTTAGATTTTTTCGTTTTCATTTGTACATTTTTTTTTGGTAACAAAATCTAACCGAAAAAGATAAAATAAAGATAAGTTTAAATATCATAATTAACGCTAAAGAACCAAACAACTACACACAAAAAGAAACATTACAATATTAATTGTTAAAATAATAGGCGCCACTTTTTTCGGGAAACAAAAAAACTGGGTATTTCTGTTTCTTATCATTTAATCACGTGAGTATTAAAAGAACTCAAAAATAAATAAAAAGAAATTTTAAAATTTGATTCATAATTTTATGACTTTCAACTGACCAAACACTAGCAAAAGTTCTAATAACAAAAACACCTAGTTTATGACGTCTTAGGAAGTGCTGCACCAAGCACAAAAGTTGTATAATCAGCAAAAAAAAATTACGAAAATACTACGCAAAGTCTTTTATGATGGGGGTAGTTATAAAAAAATCCAAACAATTATTGACAACCTCAACTCAAGTAGTAGAATTTAAGCGCTAATGGCTGCTACTTTTTTATAATTTTATAAATTTACTACAAAAGCAACAATTTAATAACAAAAACCAGTAGTTTAACAATTTGTTTGTAGTTAATACTACCACTGGCCACATTTTTATATACGCCATGTTGTGATTTGACATGTGCCTTAGTTTTTAAGATTTATGAAAATTTATGATGGCTTTTAATATAAAAAAAAAAACAAAACAAAAATATTTATATATAGATTGTTAGTTTGTTAATATCTCTATCTATACACTAAAGTGTTTTACGTAAATCACAAACAAAAAAAATCACAATTTTTCTCTTTAACACAAATTAACCTTTAATCAAGTAATTTGTCAAAAAAAAACCTGCGAAAACTTTAACGTGGTAATATAAAACGCATTAAATCATAATATCAAAAAAATCTCTTATAAGCTTACACAAAAATAACCAAAAAGACGGACAGACATACCAACATTCATAAAATAATAAATGTTGCAGCTTCAAGTTTTTGTTGCTCGCTAATAAATCATATTAAATAATTAACGGCAACATAAATATAATTCACACATTGTGGGTAAAAATTGACCACAACAAACGTCACAAATTATTTTCACAAATGGTGATTTGCTGACTTTTAAATTTTAAATAAGATTTATAACGAGCAAAAAAATAATAATAATAAAAAATAGGCAAAAGAAACTGATGATTTTCATAAATTAAAAAAGGCTTAATAAGTAAAGCAACATGTTGTTTAATATCGACATTTGAAGTATTAGCAATATGTTGCTAAAGTTTAAAAGCAAATTTTTAAATAATAAACTATTTTTAAGAATTTTACATTTTTGTAATAGAAAAATAAATTTTTCTTTAAAAAAGTTTGCTTAGCAACATGCTGCCTTATCTAAACAACTAGATTTTTGTGGATTTTTCCACAGACCTCCCATATTTTTTCCAGATTAGTAGTTAAAACCGAAACAAAACAGCAGGATATTTTACCTCAAACACCAGGATTAAAAAAAAGTGTTATTTGTTTTGAGTATGACAACAAAACTACCTGTTTTTGGTTGCTACAAATATGTCATGTTTATTTCCTAGTGTTGCATGACTAATATCTCTCTTGTACGAAAAATTTTAGTTTTCATATAATAAAATGTTTAAGTAAAACGACAAAAAATAGTAAAAAATTCTGACGAAATCCCTGTCTATAGATAAGCCTACTATTCTGACTGCACCACTATAAGCCTACCAAAGGGAAATTTAACATTTGTATACACTTGATGTCATAAAAAAATGTTGAAAATCTTTTTTATAGAGTTGTTGTTTTTTCGTATTTTGGTTTAGTTTTATATAGACCAGTTCTTTTGTGCAAAAAAAAAAAAAAACACACTACAACAATAAAAGCCACACACTTAGATAAAAATCACTAAAGCAATAAATAGATAAAATGCCACCTAGTAGTATAAACACATTTTAACATTAAATACAAATTCAAAAGGAAGATACACTCGTAGTCGTATGCTATAATAAAAAACTAACAAAAACAACAATAATAATAAACCCCAAAGTATAGCAACATCAACAACAAAAATGTATATAAACAAAGTATAATTTTTATGTTTTATTTCGCCAAAATAAACTGAAAACCAAAACAACTGTTTCAAAGAGCCATAGTGAGGAGAAGACTACTAGAGAGAAGAGTAAGTGAAGGCAATGAAAACATATGTGAGACTAATGATGGGTCATAAATCATTAAGGTGTATTCCCCAAAAAAATCATATGAATTTTTTTTACTTTATAATATTAAATAGTAAAACTAAACCCATGTTATATTTAATAATCTTTAAAACTTTATTTAAATAAATTCACAAACAAATATGAAAAATTAAAAAACATCAATCATTTAAAGAAAAAAAATTATGAAAAAGAGGGATATACATACATACTTAAATATCTACCAGTGAGAGCAGTAGAAACACCATTGTTTAAAGGTAAACCATATTTGATTATAGGTTATAAAACTTAAAGCCTGCTTTTTAAACCATAACAATTATTTTAATTCTAGACTTTAACGCGCAGCATTAAAGCAATTAGAGTTCATGTAAATAAGAACAAGCCAGCCAAAGTTAACAACAACTACAAAAAGTTGAAGCTCTCTGTTCCACTGATAAGAAAAACCTAAATTATTGATGGTTTTTTCTTTTTGTTTTTGTTATTGTATGTTGGGGTGCTTAGAGTAGAGTCTACCAAAAAGAAAACTATAAACAAAACTGGCAACATTGAATTTGTTGTGGTACAAGCTGGTTGGTTATTTTTATTTATTTTTGTGAGATTTTTTCAATACAAAGTAAAAAAAAAAACAATATAAAAACGTTAAAGTTGTTAAACTGGTTTTCAGCAACAAAAAGTCATAAAATTGTCTTAGCGTTTTTTTCTTCATTTCTTATGAGTGTGTTTTTATTTTGTCTCTAAACTAGCGTAAACAATATTGCACGCAATTTGCAGCATTTTTTTTTTTGCTGGCAACAAAAATTATAATATAATATGAAAATTTTTCCCTTTTTTTTTAAATTTTGGCACATATCTAATGTTTTCTTTAATAGTTTGGAGGTTTTTAAAAATTCATAAATCATTTTAACAAGTAAATACACACAGCATGAAACTAATACACAGAAAAAATGGAAAAATTAAAAGATATACTAAATTAAAAAAAAAATCATGTAGAGCAAAAAGTTTAGCAACATGTGTCCATGTTAAAAATTATATTGTTTCTTTACATTCAGCAACATGTTGCTAAGTTTTACAAATTTCAGCAACATTTTATGTTATCTTTCATTGAAATGCAACTTTTTCACAAAATAATGCTAATAAATAACAAAAAATTAAAATTTCATTAGCAACATGTTGTTAGCTTCATTATCTTACATACAAACATTAAGCGTTTATATCTTATTAAAGCTTAAGCAGGTATAAGTATATTTATACATTTTTTTTCTCAAAAATGTTGCTGTTATTTATATACTAAATTAATAAAATTTTCCGTATTTTCAATACTTTTTTCTTGAGGTCTATAAACGTAAAAAAAAATTAAAAGAAAAACACAAATCTACACTAAACTAAACAACTTTATATACATTTGGAAAGAAATGAAAACATTTTTTTCTAGCTTCCAACAGCAGCCCACATCAATCAACACTAAATATGAAAAGAAATCAAATAGAATTGTGAAGAAAAAAATGAAAATTAAACAAACTAAATAGCAGCATGGCCAAAAGAATTTGTCCTCTTTGGTAATGAACACTTTTCTAAACATATAAAAAAAGGCGCCAAATTTCAAATCAAATTTTTTTGATAACAAATTGATGGAAGCTGCCGGTGTTGATGACGACGTCTATTTAAATATTGAGCAGAATTCTTAACAAAATCAAATGCTACTTTTTAACATACTTTCAAATAAACAACTTAGTCGAAGTGTGAAAAAATTCCATTTTAAACAATTCCACCAAAAAGCCCTTTTTAGCTTTTAGTAAGCAAAAAAAAAAAACAAACTTAATAATAACACATCAGTTTACACCTTCTACAGAAGTAAGAAAAAAACTAAACATTTTTTCATACTCTAAACAAAACAAACTAAATGCGGAATTTCCAAAATTTCCTCCCTATTTAAAAAAGAAATTGGATTTTTAACAATTAACCTTAAGTAGAAAAAAAAGAGAACTGTTGCATATGTTGCACATGGAGTTTGGCAGTCTTTTTAACAAAGCATTAAATAAAAGAACAATACCATTTAAATATTGCTCTTTTTACGGTTTGAAAATCTTTTCAGACCAAACTAGAGGCGAAAAAAAAAAGAATCCTGTTGTGTGGATTTTTGTTGTTGTTGTGTTTGTGTTGTGATTTAAACAATGCCTTTGAAGAATTAAAAGAAATTCAAAACCTTTTGCTTTAAGGGTTGTGTCATTCTGTATATAAATACGAGTTTTGTGGAAAAACAAAACATTTTTAAATACCAGAAAAAAGGTTTAGTTTTGAACTCATTTTTTATCATTTGATAAAGAAAGAAGCAACAAAAAACCAGAACAAGATGAAATTATTTCTCTAAACAAAAGAGATTAAAAGCAATGAATATATTTTTGTTTTGTTATGAAAAGAATTTTTTTCAAATCTTCAAACAGACAACAACGACGCATTTAATGTTTAACGTCATTCTGTGTACCGAAGAACGTTGATTACGAAAATTTCGAACGTAAGAAGAAGAATAAAAAAAATTATTGTTAAAAGGTTGTATACCTGCTTTGTTAAACAATAAATTGTTTTAAAACACTGCGACATACAGCAATAACAACACACACATACTCTCTCTTACACATACATTACGAATACGTTAGATAGATGTCGAACAAAAATTATATTCAATTTAATCTTATAACATTTACCAAATACTTAATTTACTTTTTTTCATCTTACGTATGATTTTTTGTTAATCTTTAAATACAATTTTTTATGTTTAAGGTTATTTGAAGGTAATTTGCCTTAAAGAAAAGTTTGATTTTGAGGAGAAACTAATAAATAAAAAACAATAAGAAAATTCTAAAGAATATTGTATAATATGTTGCTTTATTTTATACATAAAAGCATGTTGCTTAGTATACATTTTAGAAATGTTGCTTAAACTTTGGCAACATTTTATATATATTTTTTTTAATTTTTAAGAGTGTATTACTTTTATTGCGTTTTATTTATTACTTCATATTTTGTATAAAATTTAAAAATGTTTCAGCAACTTGTTGCTTAAAAAATATTTACAAGAAATTTTCTTTATCACTATTTTTAAGCAACATATTTTTATATGATTAATATAAATCTCTGTAATTTTTTTTTAATTTAAGAACCAGCACATTGGCTCTTATTTTTAATAACGACCTTAAGACCAAATGATTAAAACAAATGAACCCTTAATATTTATTTAAGTATCATTCATAATTTCTTTAAAGACTTCCTAATTTTGTGAAAACTACACATATGTCTTAAATATGTCGTTATTATGTTTAAGCTGCTTGCCCCCATCAAAAAAAATGACACTAGATCTAATTAGATGTTCCCCAAGCAGTAAACAAACCAAACAAAAAATTAAGACAACTACTGTTACTGAAAACCATAAAATTTTTGTGGATTTGTTTTTTAATGGTGTGCTTTGACATTTAAATAATTTACGATGTTTTAACATCCACAATTTTTGTTTTACATTCCATAACCACACACCATAAAGCAGAGGCAACTTATTTAAGTACTTTATATGTTGCATGCAGCAGCAGCAGCAATGGCAATACACATATTCTGTATAATTGCAAGTAAAAAACATAATATGATCATGTTCATCATCAGCATCTTCATTATGATCATTATCAAAAACTTTTATTAAGTGATGTTACAAAAAGAGACTTTATGTCTATTGCAACATTGGTTGGCAGTCATCATTTTAGGTCCTTAAGGTTTTAAGTAATTTAACTCTAAACTCTAGAGAGTATTTTTACTCTGGCAACTATTTTTATTTGTGTGCTAAAAAAGAAATTTTGATTCAAAGTTTGTTTTTGTATTTAATTCTGTGGCCATTTAGTTAAGACGCGCGCGCGAAATCACATTAAAAATCTCATCATTTCAGGCACCTCATCATGTTATAAAATTCTTTTAATTTTTACTTTTTTTCTTCTTTACGTACGTCTGATTTTTGTTGCAGCAACTCTTTTTTTTTTCTTTGGTTTGTACTTGGCTGTTGTTTTTTGCCACATAAATTTTGTTCTTTTATACATTATAATGTATTTGTTTAGTTTTATACTTAGGCATTTAGCATACTTGCAACACAGCAAAAGTAACAAGAAAAACACCCAACAACGTAGTAGCAGTAGTACAAACGTCTATAAAAGGAAGTCGAAAAATGATGTTTTTATTTATGCATCATTTGGAATTTTGACAGCTTTGCCAAGAGACTTTTTTGTGAAGTTACACAAGCATGAATCAAGAACATATTTTTTAAGTAATTTAAAGGAATTTATATTTGATAAAGTTTTTTTCTTCGAAAAAGTGTTTAGTCCACTTCAGGTTTTTGAAAAATTGACAAATTTTATTAATATTTTCCAAAAAAAAAATATATATATAAAATATGAAATGCTTATATTTTCCTTTTAAAAATACCCTACAATAGTCATCGGTACTTTAATATATATACCAACACATGTGTTATTTAGTTTAGTTTATTCAATTCATACGATTTATTTTTAACAAAATGCTAAATAAATGTGTTTTAGCATTCATATGTCGATTTGTATTCATGAGGATTATTTTGAGATTTCTTGTCTATATAAAAATATCTTTTATATCGAGTTGTTGCTGTTGCCAATGTTTTTTGTTTGTGTGGTTGCTGTCTCTAGCTGTTTGTTGCTGTTGTTGTGAGTGTTGGTTTTACTAATGATGCATCTAAAAAAGTGCTTTATTTTAAAATTTATTTATATTTTTGTACATTTCTTCAGAGAGCCACAACTAAAATGAATACAAACAAACAGTCAACACAAGAATACGAAAAAAAAATGTCAAGAGATTAAAATCGTATATATAAAACTCTTATAAACAGTCATAAAATTAGAGACATTGTAGGAATATTATATTCTACATTGCCACAGAGTGTAAAGAATTTTTCAGCCTCAATTGTTATTAACACTTGGCAAAAAAAAAAAACCAACAAAAATACGTAAAGTTGTGTGTAGGATTTTGTGTTTTACGAAAATCTTTTAATGGGTTAATTTTGTTCATCTTCTTTATGTTCTTTTATAAATACTACTTATAGTCTGTCTCTCCATTTAAATGTCTGTCTGTTTGTATTTATGATCATGATCATTTTCATATGTTGAAATTTAATGTTTTGGTTCTTTTTTTAATAAAAAAAATAAACTTTTTTTGGTACCCCACAATATCTTACAAATAACATTAAGAGAGGGGGTTTAAAAAAACAGAAATAAAAAAATCAAAAATAAAACTAAAAAAGTTAAATGACGTCGTCGTTTTAGCTGTTTTGTAGTGATGATTAATGAAGTGCCACAAAATAAAGATCATCATTATTGTAAGATGTTTAATGTATAAATATAACGCTATACTACAACAAAATGATTCATATTTGGTTCTGCTTAATAAGATAATATAAAAAATAACAGATAAAAACCAAAAACACAACAAAATATTTACTTTTGAGAATAAAAAAAATAAGTAAAAAATTGCCCGTTGATCTACTAATGTTGCAGCAACATGTTGCTTTATACATAATTTAATTTATTTCATTGTTTAAATTTACTATGAAATAAAATAAATTTGTTTAATTTAAACAATTACTTTAAAAAAGAAAAAATATATATGTTGCAGCAACATGTTGCGAACTAAATTTGTATTCAAAACTTTTTCTCATAATATATTAAAATTTCATACTCTGTTCTTTTCAAATTTAAATATTTATATTCTTCAAATGTTGACGCATCATGTTGCCATTATTGTTTGATTGATTTCTATATTTAAATAATTTATGTTTATCTAATTTTAATTAGTTATAATATAACTTACCTGTTTACTAAACATTGCAATATCTTCATTAAATGATTCTGACGAACATACATCACCACCTTGCACACCAGGTTCTCTGGGCGTACATGTGGCCAATTCACATTTTTCAAATATCAGAGCCAACAGCGGGAATAGGGGATGTCTAGAGGGCGAGAAAAAATTTTGTTGAAATTAAATTATAGAAAAAATATTATTAATAAAATAAACAAATACAATTGAATTGATGATTATAATTCCACAATGAAAACTAAAAAATCTCTTTTCCACACATCGCGCATCTCAGACAGCCACGATCATCATTATGATGCTGCTCATCGACAACATTTTCATATTGCTTAAATTTGTTTACACTAATGGCGACAAGAAACCGCCGTCATCATATAAGGAATATTTGATTCTATATCTA
Organism: Lucilia cuprina; assembly: GCF_022045245.1. Taxonomy (NCBI): domain Eukaryota; kingdom Metazoa; phylum Arthropoda; class Insecta; order Diptera; family Calliphoridae; genus Lucilia; species Lucilia cuprina. The sequence continues at coordinate 17,270,334 of NC_060952.1, forward strand.
TTTATCTATCTACGTTTTTTTCTTCTTTTCTCGGTACGTGTATAATTTTTTCAATAGATACCAGATAGATATAAAATGCGTATAAAATAGTGTGTGTGGTGGCGGTGGTGCGGTGTGTTTTAGAATGAGTGTATAAACACACTCATTAAATACCACATACTTAGTAATAGAAAGTGTAGTGTGGTGATTTTTTTCCTTCTTCTAATTTTGTGTATCTTAAGTATGTGTATATAAGTTGTTTTTTGAACATTTGGTATTTTAATTAGAGCATAAGTTAAAGGAAATGCTATGCATTTTTGAAATGCCAATTTTAGATTTTTATGAGTATGTATAGTGATCTAGGAGAGCAATACTGCAGAACAAAAATCTTTTTTTTTTCTAATTTTCAAATAATTATAGTATTTATGAAATGATATTGAAAGTGATTAAGAAAATGAAATAATTTTTTAAGGTATTTTTTGTTTGGCGCTTACTTAACAGCTGGATAGTGTAATATGGTAATGTAAACATAAATAAATTGGAGTTATTTTAAGTTTCTATTTGATTACTATAAAAATTTACTTTAATTTGAGTTTTTTTTTAATGTTGCTGAAACATGTTGATGCAACATAATATGTTGCTAAAGCCTAAAATGCTAAAAATATATTTTAACATCGTTTGAAAGGTTTTTAGACAAAAATTTAATAATAAAAAAGCTATTTTTGTTTCATATTAAACAAACACTAAATGTTGCAGAGATTTTAATAACCAACATTTTCCCGCTTTTTATTTCATTAAATTAAATAAATTTTTGTTTACAATCAACAAGTTTGTTTTATACAAAAAAATAAATAAATAAAAAATCAATATAATCATGTGTAAATTGTTTTGACATTTTCAAAAAGGAGGCCTGTTTTTTTTTTTGTACAATGCACGAAATTGTAATAAATCTTTTGAAATAAAATTGTAGCTGCTCATGTTGCTGTTGAATGTTTTTAAAGGCTACTGTATACAACACAAACATTTCAGTGTAAGCTTGTATACATACACGATATTTTGTGTTGTGAGTAATTTATTACCATCTTTTTAACTGTCAAAATTTTCAAAACCATTAACAACAATAACAAAAACAAATTTTAATAAGTACATATATATAAACAGCCTGATAGTTTGTTTGTCTACGAAAAGAGAGCAAAAATAAATTTCATGTTCATTAAAAAGCTTCTCTCATTTTATGTCGAGACATCATCATCATCAGAATGAAAGAAAGATTATAAAATTGTAAACATTTGCAATGTCATCGTTGACAGTTTAGACACATTTGTTGATAGGGTTTTGACCAATTTATGTCAAAAATGATTTTCTTTTCGTTTAGTACATAAATAGTAGTGCTTTGTTTTAAAACAAAAATAATTTCTTTCTTTAAGAATTAAATGACAAATTGTTTACAATTTTCCTTATATATGAAATAAAATAGATGACAAATTATAATTTATAATAATGAAACGGTGTAGTTAAATTAAATATTCTTATAATACTTTTGCCGTCTCTTTCTTAAACTTATGCAAATTTTTTTAAACAAAAAAAAGAAAGAAATTTGTTTTTATTTTCTAGAACAAGAAAAAACATCTGCTTTAGTTTTTTTTACTACAAACTGACCATTTATGTTTCAACAATGAATGCTCACTTTCCGGTTTCTCTTGTGTTTGTTTGAAGGATTATAAAACATCTAAAACAAATTGCACCTGAGTTTGAAATTGTAGAATGAAAAGTAACGTAAATAAGGCTCAGACAGTTATGGGTAGTTTTTGTTCTCGTTTAACCCCTGAAATACTATAATTTTTCAATTAGTTGTTTCAAAGACCTTCTAACATAATTTCAGCCATAATAATCATTTGTTAAATGTTCTAATTTTTTATTTTGTTCATTTAGCGGGTGTTTTCAAATTTCAATTTTCATGTTCCACATGGCTTAAAAGTAATTTCTTTTAACATATTTTGGCTGTAAACACTAATGAGTTTTATATAAGGTCCTGTAGTAGTTTAAGGGTTTTTTATTAATAACCAAACCTTCTTAATTAAATGACTTGCGTTTTTCCTTTTCCATTTAGACACTTGTCGTCATCAATTGCTGTTTTTCATAGTATAGTTTGAGGAAAAAAAGTGTGATATTTTTACATGTGTTTAGTTTTTATTAAAAATTTTATTTGAAATTTTAAGTGGTAAGCCCTAGAGATATAAAGTAGAATTGCAAGAAGTGCACTGCAAGGTAAATAAACAACCAAAGGAAAAAAGTAACAGACACTTGAAGTAAAAGGTGTTAAGTTCTTAATAAAGAAGTAAATTGTATGTATGAAGTCAGCAAAAATGTGTGTAGTACGAACTGTGTTGGACTTAGTCATGGTGCCTTCCTTACAAGACCAAAAATATTATCTCACACAGTTTGATTGTAAGTGTACATACACATTCATACATTTAATATAATGTCGTTTGTGTAAGTTTTATTGAGGGATTCTTCCGTAATTATTAACTTTTATGATTATGGCCATAAAATAAAATTGTTGGTAAAAGGTTTGCTGTGTTCAAGTTTATTATATAAATACAACAACTAAATTGTCTGGAAGTTAGTAGTTGGTTACAACAAAATAAAAAAAAAAACAAACAAAACCAGCAGAAGGTGTTAAATGATAATAAAATGACATAATTAAGGGAAAAATCAATGAAAATTTGTAGACCATATAGAAAATAAGTGATTTTCTAGTAGTGTTATTGTTTTTTCAACAATAATTAATATTCCTGTAATTTTAAATCAGCGCAGCATGTTGCAGAAACATAAAATGTTGCTAAGGTAAAAATCACACAAAATGTTTAATTGAGCCTTACTTAAACATTTTCAAAACAAATTCGGCAGTATTTGCAAGGAAAGACTAATTTAAAATACTTTTAATATGTAAATATGAAAATGTATAACATAAATATTTATTAAATGCTACATTTATTGTTTTATAATGACTCTTGCAAATCTTTATTATTATTTTAATTGTAGTATTTAACAATTTCCTGCCTCTTATATCAATCATATGCTATACGTTTATTTTTTTCATTTATTTAAACCAAATAAAAATGAAATTATAATTTATAATTAATACATATATTTCAATAATTTACATCTGTTTTTCCTTTCTTAACATTTCAAAAATATGACAAATATGTCATATCTGTCAATAATAACTGACAAGTATTTAACACTCTTTAAGATGTTTGTTAAGTGGTTTAAATTAATATACAAATAATAATCATATTATTTATATTTTTTTCTTTCTGTTCTCTTTGCAGGCTTTTAATGAAAAAAAAAGGGTGAGTTTTTTTCTTTGTATTTGTAAATATAAAAATTCATATTTCTTCGTTTATTATTTGTTTTCTTATGAGCATGAGAGTTTAATAACAGATTAATTAAAAATTAAAATGATTGATGCCTTTTTGAAAAAAGTAACAATTGTAGTAGAAAGACTTTTAAGAAGAGAGCAATTAAAAAATTATAAATTCTAGACACATAAATTTAGCACCTCATACCCTGTTATCTAACTTAAGGTATTTGCTTTCTTAACATTTAACAAACCCTAATTTTGGCATTTAAGTTTTTAAGGGGTTTTCTGGCTACTACGCCTACAAAATAATATAAAAAGAAACACCTTAATTAAATAAACGTAGGACACACAAAAACATTTCATTCTCTTTCCAACACACTTTTGTCTTCTACTACATAAAAAGGAAGTCAAAAGAAAGGCACACGAGCGTTAAATTTGAGATTTGCTAGAGATTTTATTGTTTCCATTGTATTGCTGATTGGTGTAGTGTTGATACTTACTCATATATAGCATCCTTATCACGTTTATGTACTTCGGGTATTGCACCCATTAAATGATTAGCAACCGGTGATACATGACTAGGGGTACCATGGCCACCAGCGCCAGCTGTATGGTAGCCATGCATTCCAACTGTGGCCGCTGCTGCAGCAGCATGTGTCATGTGTGGTGAATGATGTGATGGTAGGCCTTGTAATCCAGGCGGCCGATGACCAACATGTGGATCATACATGGCAGCTGCTGCAGCACCCGAATCCATACCATAGCCGTGCAGGCCATCGTCATACTAAAAATTTTAAATAAAAAAATTAAAAAAAAAAATATTATTAATACAAAATAGAAAACATTTTTTAACATTTTTATAGTTTTTTGAGAAATTTTAAGAAAAAGCTGTTTTGGAGAGTTTTTAAAAATGTTGCAGCAACATGTTACCAATTGTTTTTATGTATTGTCATTTTACAGATTTTCTCTTATAGTAAACTTTAGCTTAATTTATTATTGTGGCTAACCTTTTCTTTGCTGGTACGTTAAAAAATTTTCAAAAATATTCCCACACACTAAATAAAATCTCAAATTGAAAAAAAGTAAAAAACATTCTTTTGTCACCCATAACCAGCCAGGTTTTTGAAAAAAACGTGTATATTTATCAAAATATCATGATCATCAACGTAAAGCAGCTACAACAAACAAAATCACAAATAACAATAATAATAAGCTTGACCTTGTAATAACAGCCTTAACTTTATGTTTTAACGTTTTTTGCATACAAAATTAAACTCCAAACAACAAATAAATGATTGCTGGCTAACTGACTGTCTTCTTTCGTACGCTCGCTCGTTTAAACGTTTAAATAAAAATTTTATATACAATAATATAATTTTTTTTCTTACTTTTTGTTTAAACGGTTTTAAACTACGTCTTTCATTTAAACAATACATCAACACCATCAAAACTATAGAGGAAAAACAACAAAAAAAAACACTAAACTTCTTTAACGCCACTTTATTATTATAACAAAAACAACAACAAAAAAGTGCACAAAACTTTTTTTTTAATTTTTGTTGTAAACATCGAACAGAAAAAATAAGCTAAACCTAAACACTTACTTGACAATGACAACCACGTTTAAAAGTTTAAAGAAAAAGTTGTTGAAGAAAAAATTGAAGAAGGAAAAAAGTTGTTGTTTTAACACACTGCTAAAGTACAGAATTAAAATATACATCAACGACAATGAAAAAAGATGATTGTTAAGATTTTTATCATTATAAAAATACAAAACTTTTAAACTTGAGTGTTCACACTGCATATAATTTTTTGTTCAGTTTTTTTTGTTGTATTTCATGTTATTCAATTTGACAAAATGATTTCTGCAGGTTGTGAGGAGTCGTGTATGGATATAAACTGGGAATGACTAATGTTTTATATAAAACTAGTATGAGAAATCTTTTGCAAAATCTTAAGCAGGGGTTTTTATTAAAGCAAATATTTTGTCTACTTTAGTTTTTTTTTTTTAAATCAGTTTTGCTTAAAGGGTTTGTAGACGACTTATCTATTGGAGAAAATCTTTAAGCAGCAATTGACACATTGATGTAAATGTCAAGCCTGGTTTCTATAAAAAGGGGCTTAAGAAATAATCATCTTTTCATTAAATCAGTTTATTTTTTAAGACAAGTGTTAATGATTAAAATCTTATTTTGTGTAGGTACTTTATATTTTATTAAAAAAAGTATGTATGTATATTTTTGTATATTTGTATATTTTCTTTAGCAACCTGGAAAAAACCACCTGCACTTTTTTTTCCTTTTTACACTCTCTTTTGTATTGTATACCACTCATAAAAAGTCTTTAAAGATTTTAAAGGTTTTTTTTTGCCTTAATTCATAACATAAACTTTTAGATTTCATACAATTGTTTTGGTTGTGCTCTGCTCCTAAAACCTTTCTCAATATCAAAGCTGCTGTTGTAGCTTTATAACCAGATTGTCTTTCATATACATAGTTCCCCACAACAACAAAAATTGTCCTCCAGATACATACACAAGATTAGCAAAAGACTTCATTTCACATACATGCATTTTTAAACTGAAATAAAAATTGCAGCAGCAGCATTAAACCAAGAGACAAAAAAAAGAATCAACGAATTCTTCAAGCCACCATGTGCATTGTAAAGAAAAAGTATATAAAAAACAGTGCAGTTTTTTTATACCAGCAAGTTGTTGTTTTATTGTTCAAGTTTTGTGGGTTAAAGTCGCGGTTCAGATATTTGTCATTTACTACAATATATAAAAAACATTTTTTGTGCTTGATTTGTACAGAAACGTTATAATAAAAGCAGAAAAAACTACTACTGCAAAGATTGTCTAAAAGCAGTTAAACTATAAAGTTGTTATGCTAATTTTGTTGTAGTTTTTTTTTCATTCACAATTACAAACATTACAAAATTGTAGAGGAGAAGCAAAAAAAAAGAAGCATAGATAAAGCAGCTTAAAAACAAAATATTGGGAAAATTTAAAGCCAGTGAGAGCAAAACAAAAAAAAATATAGAAAACAAATGGTTTTAGAACAGGAAACAGGAAATGCAATTTTTTTGTGTAGTTTAAATGCAAAAAACCAAAACAAACGGTATTATTAAATAGAATTAAAGTATATTTAAATTAACTAAGTAAGTTAAAAAACATAAACTTGACAAGAAATTCACATGAAAACTTTAAAAGATTTACACAAAAAATAGAAACAGAAATTTTCTTAAAGCAAACATGTTGCAGCAACATGTGTCTAAACATTTTTAGAAATTATTTTATTAATTTATTATTAAATGAACTTTGGGACTTTATTTATAAACACTTATCAAAGATTTATCATATAAACATTTGATAAATCTTAATGAATAAGGCACAAAGTGTTTAAGGACAATGTTTAAAATTTTTAAATGTTACAGCAACAAGTTGTAAAGTTTTAATATTTTATTAAAATTATAAAAAATAAAATTCTTCGTTTTAGCCACATTGTTTCTACATTTTCTAATCGTCATAAATTATTTATAATTTTTCACAAATTTTCGTTAATTCTATTTTAATCAGTATTAATTTTAATCTAAAACTATTTTCCATGTAGCTTTTTGTTTATTAATTTATGCAAATAGATTTTGATATCTACAAATTATTTATAAATTTTTTCCTCCAAAAAAAGGCAGACAAACTTGTATAACCAAAAAAATATATATTTCGTTTTCTTATATTTGATTTTGTTATCTGTCTAACCTTAAATTATGAGTATCTCGTTTTTTTTCTTTTTGGGTTTAATAATTATTAACAAACATCTAAAAGATGTTTTCAAAGCTAAAAATAAAACTAGTTTTAAATAAAAATAGATTCAATAACAAAAAAAATGTTTGTAGGCAATGACCCTTACTGCTATACAAAATCAAAAACTAAGATAATGACCTCTAAGAAATATTAGTAAATAGTTGAAATTGATATATTTTTTTAATCAAAATTTATTATTCAAAAAGTAAAGATTAACATAATGAGAAATAAATTTAAAGAAAAATTTATTTAAGAAAAAGAAATAAGAAAATATATTGATTTTTTTGGGGAAAAAAACTCCCACTACCTTTAGAAAAATCCCCCCAAAAATAAAACTTATCAACAAGATATAAATGTTTTTGACAACATCATAACAACATCTACTCTACATTTACTTTATTCTATTAACTAATGTTGCTGTAGATACCCCCTCTAGTTCCTTGTTAGCTACAACTAACTTGAGTGGAAAAGGTTCTACGTCAAAACTTATTATGCAAGTTTATGTATTTCATTTTCCTTTTTTGCTTTCTGTTCTTTTATTCTAAAGAATTTCCTTAAGTTTTGGAACTAAACAAGAATTGAAGGTAGTTTAGTTTGGTGCTACACGCCCCCCACTTAGAAACGGTTAAATAGAATGTGAAATAATATGTATTGTAGTATACTAGACTTGAACACGTGAATATCCACAAAAACATGTTGTAAATAAATTCAAGCTCTTTTTTTAAATAATATTTATAAACATGTATACAATATATATGTATAGAAATCATAAACATCATGCTTTTTGATATTATATATACAAAATTTTTGCTGATTATGATAGTTTTGTGAACATAGTTCATGTACAATATTGTTTTTTTTTTTTTTTGCTTTAGTTTGTAGTTCATTTACGTGTTTTTCATCTATTAAGTTCATAATTTTATTCTTTTTGTTTTTAGCGAGAATTTTAAGGTTGTTGTTATTATTGTTTTTTTCTATTTTATGTTTAATACATATTTATTTTTGAGCATATATATACTAAAAGATGATGATGGTTTAAAAACGTTTATTTAAATATATAAAACACGCGATTTATTTGTTATTATTACGGCTAAAAAGGGCTCAGGCATAGAGTTTGAAATGGTTAAAAAGAAATTTTCTAGGAAATTTTTTTTTAAAAAGTCAAACTGATAAATTTAATAAACTATATAAAATTAGTCTGAAAAATAAAGTAATTTAGTATGAAATTTTTAGAATTTTATTAAAATAGTATAATTTTAACATGATGAATTTTTAAATATACAGTAATTTTGTTAATTACTAGAGAAATTACCTTGTCAACATATAATTAAAAGAAAATTACAGTGCTTTATTTTCTAATTGCTAGAAAAATGTTAACATGTTTTAAATATCTCTTTAGCATCTTTTTCAAAATTATGTTACAATAAAATATAATTTTGAATTAATAATATTTTAAAATCGTTGCTGCAACATGTTGCTAGAAATTTTTATTGGAAAACTGTTAAAAATACAATTTCTTTTAATAGCAATAGTTTTATTTAATATATAAAAATTGTTTTATTAACAAAATATTGCTAGTTTAAAAATATTATCTTAAAAATATAAAATACTTTACTATTTTTTGTTTTTTCTCATATTTATTTAAAACTTCCTTATACATTCCATATTTGTTTTAATTTAATTTTTCTCTGGATATTTATTTATATTTCATTTTTCTATTCATTGTTCTAGTTTTTTTTTCCTTTTAACAACAAAATAAAGTCTAACTAAAACCATTTTATGCCCATAAATCATTTAATCACTTTCATCTACAAAACATTCTAACTAAAATGGCTTTTTTTGTATAAATACATAAATGTATGAAAAAAATATATATAAATATTTGTTTTTGCTGTTGGCTTGTTCCTGTTGGTTTTTGTTGCTTTTTAGAATTCAACCAAAGTGTTGCATGAGCATATAAAAGCTTTTTATCATCATCTACGCAACAATAACAATTGCAGCAAGAAAAATATGCAATTTTATTATAACATACATAAAGCATATTTTTGTTGTTTTTATGTTGCAACCATCTAAACATATAAATTTCATTTTTATGAAAATTATTATTCCAAACAAACAACATGAACTTGAAAATGTTGCTACAGATTTTTCTATGCATGTGCAATTATGTTTGTGTGTGTGCAAGTGTGTAAAAATCAAAAACTAAAAACAATGGTCACCAACATTTGTTTGCCTTAATGTTACTTTTTTTCTACTATTTTTTTTATTTCTCATAGTGCTGCAGCAATATTGCGAATTGTTTGCAATTTTGTGGCAATATTCAAATACCAACACCATGTGTTTTTCATATACATATGCAAAGTATAGATACATACTAGGAAACTATACATATGTATCTATGTATAGTTTGTCTATATAAACCAAGTTTTATATATATTCATTTTTACATAAAAGTGACAATGAATGTGTTGGTTAGATTTTTAGCCATAGAAAGTTTAGTTTAAACCAAAAAAAAAAAAAAAATATTGCAAAAAAACATAGAAATATTTTTTAGAAGAGTTTCAAATGTTGTAGGTATTTTTAAGGCAACATTTTGGAATGTCTGTGTGTAGTTGGTATTTCTAACTTTTTGGTTTTTAGGTCGTAGTTTTGTTGTATATATTTCCTATTTGCTAATGCTGCAACCATGATAAAATTGCATTCATATTATCTGTTGTTGTTGTGTTGTTGCAACGTGTGTATAACCCGTATGCAAATTTCATTTTTTTTGTTTTAGCATGCACTTTTGTATCTATGTTTTTCTTTTTTTTTGGATTTTTAGAAAAAAAGATCTGGGTGAACCTTTAATGGCCTTATATGTATGTCTATGTTTATATAAAAACTAACACTCGACTTGCAAAATAGTAGAAAAAATTGGAAAAATTTTATGTAGGTATATGTTTTGGTATATAGAAATTTATATTTTAGTATTTGTTATTTTAAAAACCAGACACATTTACAGACAGTTTAGAGTGGTTTTAATAACAATTTGTTGTTTTTGGTATTTTTTTTATATATATAATAAATGCAACAATTTGCCTTTTAAAGGTTATATGCAACATTTGTTTTTAACCAAAAAAAAAACTAAGTTATATTTTAAAGAATTTTTAAATTTTTTTAATTAAATAAGTTATTTAGGGGTCATTAGTTTTTTTTATATTCTAAATTCCTTATTTCTTCTTTTAACTATATTTTGAGGGTGTTTTCTTTTTTTATTTTCTTTAATTTCGATTTTTTTTCTGAAAGACAAATGTTTAACACTCCCATAAATTGTATTTCTTGTTTAGTTTTAGGTTTCCTTATACATTTAATTTGAGGTTTATTTGGTTGTATTTTGGTTTGGGATTTAAATAAATGGTGTTAGACAATTAATTTTTAAGGCATGTTAAAGCAATATTTATAACTTTTTTTGCTTTGCTTAATTGTCAAAAAGAAACAAAATATATTCATAAAAAAAATTCAATCAATTTTTATGGAATTTTTATAGAAATATAAAAAAATGAAATAAAACAAGTTATTAAGGAATTTTTTTTTGTTATGAAACAAGTTAAAATGATTTTATTATTTTTTTTTCCTTAGAAAAATGCGAATAACTTAAGCATATGAGTAATAATTAAATTAAAAAAATATATATTTTATTTAAAAATTTCTTTAAATTAAATATTATAAAAAATTTTACATTCCTTGACTGTATGCTTTATTTTATAGAAACCTATTTTACTCCTGAAAGTATGTTAAGAAATAGTCGGCTATGTAAATAGCCCTTAAATATAAACATATATAAAATGGTTTTAAAATTTTTTTCTATTTACAATTTCTTTAAAATAATTTTGAAAAATTGTAAAAAAAATTCTTTTATAGACTCCTTATTTATGTTTAATAAAAAATTAAACAGAAACATTTTTAAGCCCGAAAGTATGCTAAAGAATAGTTGCCTATAAGTATACTAGGTAAATAGTCCTTAAATGCATTCTCTTCATTGTTTTTCCTTCTAAACATTTGTGTAATATTTAGATTAAAAAGTTTTAAAAATTATAAAATATTTGTTATATAGAAACTCTTTTTAAGCCCAAAAGTATGTTAAAGTATATTCGCCTATAAGTATACTAAGTAAATAATTCTGTATAAATAAGCACGATTCAATTTAAACTTTATTTTACAAATTTATATTTGTCCGTCGCTAACAAAATTTTTTGAGATTTTTAATTTATACATTTTTATAAATATTCTTATAGTAAATTAAACAATTTTAGTCTTATATGCTATTTAAAAAAATTCGGATCAATATTTTGTTTTATATTAATTACTTTTCTTATTTTTTTAAGTAGAAATTTCCATAAATTAGGCATTTAAGAAAATATTAAAAAGAAAACTGCTAAGTGTTTCTGTTCTTAATACAATTTTTTTTTTTTAAATAAAAAGACATTATTTATCAAATTTTGCTAGTAATTCAGCTTCATTTCTAGAAAATTACTTAAAAATTTACCAGACGGTAACTAAAAATCTTAATATTATAAAATTGTCTACTTTATTCTTCTCTCCACTGTAATTTCTCCCCCAGTTCTGGCACCATTCACGGTACATTTGCTTTCGAACTAATTTCAATACTTTAAATAATATTAAACTGCTTTTAATAATTGTTATCCTAATATATTAACACATTTTTATGTTTAACAAATTTAACTAAAACTGTTTAATAACAAATCTAACAATTCAATATAAAATTCTGTGTGTGGAAAAAAAACCTTAAACATATATTAAGTAGTTTTAGCAACAATAAACAGTTCAAAAATATATTTATTTAAACAATTAACAGCAACATTAAAAAAAGAGAAACAAATTCAGGTGATTTTTTTAAAGAGTTGTAAATTAAATTCTATGGTTAGAGTTTTTTTTTCAATACAAAAATTTAAATGCACTCTACAACATTTAATGTTTGATATTATGGTTATTTTAATGGTTTAATATTTAATTTGTTGTTTTATTTAATTTCGTTTTTTTGTTTTTGTTTATAGCAGGTCATCAAAATAAACGAAAATTGCCATCCATAGCTGGAAATAATAACATGTGTAGTTTTCGTTTTTTTTTTTTTTTTTGCAAAAACATTTCAAGAGATTTTTTTATTATTATTTTAAATTGTTTATTTATTATTTAAATAATGCATTTGTATAAAGTGTAAGGCTGAAAAAATATAAATATTTTTTAAACCTTGCATACAGTGTTTAATGAAATGTGGGCAAATGTTTATTTTTATTTTTTCATTTAATTTTTTCTATATGGAACAGTTTAATTTTCAAAAATGTTTTTACAGAAATATCTTAATTTTTTGTTGTTGAAGTTTTGTTTGTAAAATTGTAATGTGTATGTTTGTTTATTTGCATATTTTGCCAACACTTCTTATTTAAAAGCAACAGCAGCAGCATGTTGCAAAGACGATAATGTTGCAATTGCGTGCTTATGAAATTAGAGTGTGGCATTCAAGCTAAATATAATTATACTTTATTGTATGTATGTTGCTGTCTCTAACAATTGCCACAATTGTATTTAATAATAATTTCTTAAGAAAATTGCTTAATATGTTTTTAAAGAAGTTTTGTGGCATTTTTTTCTCTGTTTTACTTAAGCCTGGACTGGTCTGCCTGTGCCAAGTGTTTATGGTCTCAAATTTACAACTTAACATATAATTTAAAACATATCACTTTATTGAAGTAACGGTTTGAGAAAACTTAAACTTCCTTTGCTGTTTATTTAAAACAAAAAAATGTTTTTTTTTTAGCTTAACAAAAACTAAAGTTTTGCTTTCTTAACATTTGTTAGTTTAATTTTTAATACTTAAACAAAATTACTTTTAATTTAAGAAAACATTAAATTTTTCTTTTAAGCAAAAAAATAAGCCAAATATAAAGAAGCTTAAAATTTTTTTTGTTTTGGAAAAAAAATCATTTAGATAAGTTTGTGCTGCACGCCGTGGCTCATTAAATTAAATGAACCATCAGCACGCAATTTATTTTCTTAATACACACTGTGTTATAATTTTTTTTATCAATTTCATTTCTTAAGTTTATGCTGTTTGTTATACATTGAGTTTTTAAGAAAATTTAAAAAAATTAAAATTTACGCAAACACTTGAACTTTTTCTCTGCTCACTCACGCACATTTTTTTAAAAAAACTTTTTATGCCAGCTTATGTTTGAAAAAAAGAAAACCATGTTAATTTAATTAAATATAATTTCCGTTAAAAATATATATTAAATAAAATTTAGCACAATTTTTATAAATTATAAAACTAATAGTTTTAGATTTAAAATCTCTCAAAAAAGAAAAATCGTTTTATTTTTTTTATAAAATTTATTAAAATTTTTTTGTGAATGCAGTTTGTTTGTTCAACAATTATGAATTTGAATCTTTAAATTTACAACAATATGGCTTATAAAGGTTTTTGCTATCAAACTCCTAACACACAGTCTGCGTGCCTAAAGATAATTGATCAAGCCATGTAGAACTTTTTTTGAAAGATTTTATCAGTAATTAGAACTAGTTAAAACAATTCTGATATAATACTCAACAAAATTAACAAGACAACAAATTAAAAACGTTATAAAAAAACAATTGTTTGAAAATTTTTAACAAAAAACTGCAGCAACAACAAAAAAACAATATTATAATAATTAATAAGTGTTAAAAATTGAATTTTTGATTAAAATATGCAGGGGAAAAAATAAACATACAATTTTTAATTAAATAAAAACTTAAGTAATAAATAAAAACAACTGAATCGATTTTATAATTCTTTTTGTATATTAGACTATAGGAAGCATAAAAATTTATTTTTATGAAAAAAGTAGCATTATTTTTAATTTAAATATGTTGCAAATGTTTAAGGGAAATCTTTATGATCATGTATACATTTAAAGTTATCGTGTATGATTAGGGAAAGTTTTGAATTTTCAAATGTTTTCAAAAGTTTTCTTTAGTTTTATTTTTTACTTTGATAGTTGTAAAGAAATCTGTGAAATTCTAACATTAACAATTATTAGACATGATCTTTGATTTAATATAAAAATATCAAACATATCTTAGGATTTAACAGTATCAGAGTATTGGCTAAATTTACAATGAAAATGTTTTGTAAATTATAAGATTTGTCAAAACTGATATAATGATATTTCAACAAATCTGTGCTAAAAAGGCAAAAGTTGTTCTTTTAGTACTTTTCAGCACAACATTTTAAAGTTTTAATATCCAAAACAAAACTATAGAAAAATACACTTAAAAATTTCGATATTTAAATGTTCTGATCTGATATTTATGAAAAATTAACACAATATATACCCAGCAAAACCAAAAGAATAACATTGATCACCACTTTAAAAGTAGCACCAAGTGCATTTTTTGTGTTTTGTGGAAGTGATGCTTATTGACTTCCAAGTAAGTAAAAAGAATCCATTTCTTTAAATTTATGGTAAATTTTTTTGTACTAAAATTTTTTTAATTAAACCAATTTTATGTTGGAGTTAATTGATATATGAGTGTAATTTATTTATGTTAATATTATTTAAGTCAAATTAGTTGTATTCTGTAATACTACCATTTCACTTCCTTACAACTTCTAAAAAGGAGCATAAAAACTACTTCCTGAGAATGACTTCAGGTGTACTGATCAAATAAAGAGGACATCCCACCTATGACAAGCCTGAGTTAAAATCATAACTTTTTCAAGTCTATTTCAGTACTTCCATGAAACATAGTTAGGTACGGCTTTTATGTACGTATAATTGATTATTTTGTACTTTTTCATTTTTGTCACAGAAATTAATAATTTAATTGAAAAACTACTAATTACAAGTTTTAAACTTATAAGGCTCTTTACATCAACATTCGATTGTTGTTTAACTGGTAGATATTCTTTCGTTTTAAATAATTTTTGTATGACAACTATAAATTTTACTTTTATACCAAAGATAAAATAAGACATTAAGTAAACGAGTATAAGAGAAATTAAAAAAAATCATCATGCTTAAACAAAATATTATGAAATTTTAAACAGATTTGAGGCAATTTATAATAATTATGTTTGCAAAAAAAACTATCAAAGAAAATTTACTACAACAAAGTAATGACATTAGTCAGTTTGCGGAAATTTATTAAAATTCTAACACAAACTACATAAACTTTATAGCTTTTAAGAAATTATATTTCTTAAAAATTCTCAACTCTAAAATATTTTAACAGATTTGAGGCAATTTATAATAATTGTGTTTGCAAAAAAAACTATCAAAGAAAATTTACTACAACAAAGTAAAGACGTTAGTCAGTTTGCGAAACTTTATAAAAATTCTAACACAAACTACATAAACTTTATAGCTTTTAAGAAATTATATTTCTTAAAAATTCTCAACTCTAAAATATTTTAAAAAAATTTCCGTCGCCAAAAAAATTTCAAAAATTTTTTTTTTAATTTTCACTCTTCCTATAACAGCTTTTTCTTTGACTCCTAATATTTATAATTATTTCTGGAAAACATTCACAATAATACTCACCCTAGGTTGAGCCATTAATGC
Organism: Lucilia cuprina; assembly: GCF_022045245.1. Taxonomy (NCBI): domain Eukaryota; kingdom Metazoa; phylum Arthropoda; class Insecta; order Diptera; family Calliphoridae; genus Lucilia; species Lucilia cuprina. Next base: position 17,286,082 of record NC_060952.1, read on the forward strand.
TCTAGGAGCTACGTCCAACCCGATTTGTGCCACTTTTTAGTAAAAAGATTTTAAACAAAAGAAAAAACTACACTCAACTTTATTCCCAGCGAAGAAGAAAATTGAAGTGTAGATTTTAGATTTTTACTAATTTTAAAATAAATATTTTCCGTTTATAGTTGTAGTTATTAATTTATTGAGTTATGCACTTTTTTAACTTAAAAGCAAGATTATTCTTCTTTTTTGAAAAAAACAAAAAAAACACTTGTCACTTTTACAAAAAAAAAATTAAACTAAAAATTTTAAAAAAATTTCTGCTTAGCTTGCTTGTTATTTTTTTAATTATTTTGTTATGTTAAAATATTATGTTGTTGTTGTTTGGTTATAGGTTAGGCACATTTAAATTTTATTCTTTTAATGCTTTTGGGATTTTCTTCTTTTTAAAAATGAAAATTGAAATTTTCTTTTTCGTATACAAAATTTTCAATATATAGATTTTGTTGTTTTAGTAAAAATGGTTGTTGTTGCTTTCATTTAAATAATTTATTTTTAAATTGTAGGGTTGCGTTGTTTAGACTTGTTCTTCAGTAGATAGATTTTTTGGTAGATTTTTCTTGTTTGTTTGCTGTTATTTTCTGAAGTAGATGTCATAAATCCATTTTTTGTTATTGAAGTGTTAATTTTTTTTTTTTTTTTTTTTTTGAAATAAAGCAAGGTCTTTAATTAATTTTGAACAAAAATATAACGAAGAGGAATTCTTTTAATTTTGTTTTTTTGTTTCTTTAATGTTTAAATCGTATACATCAGTTGTGTTAAGAAAACTAATTTTTTGCTTTTTCCAGTTATTATTTTGGTATCACAGTTCCTCTAAAATTAAGATTTTTAGACAAACAAACATTAGTGTGTTTTTTTTTTCTTTTCTAACCAAAAAATATAAATTAATTTTAAAACCAAAACGAAAAAATCGCGCGCGCGAAAAAAAGCGACGGCTTTTTTAACCGTTTATTTTGAATGTTTTTGTTTTTTGATAAATGTTGTAGCTTTTAACTGCTTTTCAATGTTTTTATTGATGTAATTGTTTTTAAGTTCCTTTTCATCAAAACCCGTTACCGTTACACAATTTTCACGTTTATTTTTTTAATTCAATTAAACAAAATGCTGTGTTATACTTTTGTTTAAAGTTTTGTTTTCAATATTTATTACTTCAACATATTTTGTTGTTATGTTTTTTTGCAAAAATTTTTTGCCGACGTTATTTTTGCGTTTTTTGTTTTCTTGAGGAAAAACTTTTTCTATTTTGAAACAATAAACTTTCAAGCATTAATGTTTGGAAGTTATTTATGTTTTGTAAAATATATTTTCTAATAAATAATAATATTTTGTTTTTTATTGTTATAAATTTTTATTATTATTGTTGTTTTGTGTTGTCTTCTTGTTGTTCTTTTTGTTACTCGTCGTGTCGTCTATAACACAGCACAGCACGTCGTACGCGTTTCGAAGGCAAATACACACTGGGCTTGTCAATCACTTCGAAAACTAAACTTGGCGGGGGTAAATAAACGACCAAACACACAGATACTTTTTCCTCAAAAACGTGAGAGTGTATACGTCATTTTTCTACACACAGATATTAATGTTGTTATTGCTTTCTTCTGCTTCCACAAGTTGAGATACTAGCTGTGTAGTGGTAGTAGATTGACTCTCATATGTTTTCTTTGGTTTTAATGGATGGTTGCTCGGTCGGTCGGTCTGTAGGTACGTACGTACGTACATAGATGGATGGATAGATGTAGATGTATGTCTGTACGATTGTAGGTAGGTAAGCAACAATTGTGCAATTAAAACTCAGATATTTTCAAATAAATTTTATTTTTAAATGCCTGCCTGTTAAAACGTATGGGTAAGACAAGGAAAACTACCTGTTTATGAGGGCCATAAATAACGTACAACAGAAAGAGACAATATAGAATCTGACAAAATAAATACAGTACAGCACAGCAGCAGCAACAACAACAACTACGACCACAGAGCAGCAATAACACCCAACTAAAGAGAAAAGCGCATGTGTATCAATCATTTTTTTTATTAAAAACATCAACTCAAAATTTAAGAGTATAATTATTTAACACTCTCGCTAGTATACGGCGAATTTATCTTCAACAACTCTTTACTCATTTAAGCTATTTTTTGTTACAAATAAATAAATCATTTTTAATAAATAATTTAATATATTTCAAAATTATTTTAACTAATGTACTATTAGTAAAAATAAATTTTTAAATTAATATTATTTTACTCTTAATTTTCTTTTAGAAATACTCTTTTAAAATTAAAGCTCTTTGACATTTGAAACATTACTCTTTAATATAATATTATAGTTATTTTTTTACATTAGTATTTGTTTGATTTTTTTCTGCTGTTATGTTTAATGTTATTGTTATTATTGTTGTTGCAATTTTTTATTTGAAATTTATTTGTCTTTAGATGAAATGAGACGGCTTATAATCACTTCATATTGTGTGTTAAAAAAAGGCAAAACCAAAAAAATACAAGAAACGAATAAAAAAAGATTGAAGTGAATTTTGCTTGACTGTTTTAAAGCATTTGCTATTGTATAAATGAAACGTAAGGTATAATGGCTTGTATGAGTGTGTTTTTGTTGTTGCTGTAGTATTTGTTTTTAAGTTGGCTCCCTGCAGAGTGTTGCCAGTTAGTGCAAAATGATGGATGCTCCTAAGAAAGCTTAAGGAAATTACCCTGAGTAGATTAAACATATTAAAAGACATTCCATAGCCTGAAAATACTAATACATAATATATGTATTTTTTAGGTGTATGCAAATTACCATATTGCATATGTAGTTATGTATTGACATAATCTACCTTTAAATTTCCAAAGTCTAGAGATGACAAGCCAGGTGGCGTTATCCCCCAAATTTCTAGGTGATAGAAATTTAATTCGATTAAATTTACTTTCCTCTAAGTCCATCTCAAATACTGAGACAAAAACTTCTATATACCTATTTCGAGAAACAATTTGCTAGACTAATTCTGTTTTTGTACATTTTAGATACGGTACTATTTTATTCCGATTGACAAATCAAATTCAAATTTAAGAAATAAAAAAAAAACATGTTTAACTTATTAGTAAAATGGCTTTGTGCAACTTTGAAGCAAATGTCACGCTTTTTAACAAATTCTGCAGTGGAAATTCTATATACTGTGGCGAATATTCTTCATTCAAAAATCTCACGATGCTCTCAGCACCCTCTCATGGCTCTCCGCGGAATGTCAGAGCCAATACAAATTAAAATTGCAACAATATTAATTTATTTTGTTCTGATCTTTTAAAACGGAGTATGTTAATCGATTTCACCTGTCAAACACATCAACACATAATGCACTGAAGATTTCGAAAATGATGATTTATCAAATATAAAAATATCCTTTAAATAGTCATGACAGGTCACTGAACTGGGATTAAATTTGTGTCACTTTTGTACGCTTAAAATGTGTGTCTTATAAAATTTATATAATTTTCTGACTTTTTTATTACGAAAGTTCATAGTGTCACTTAAGCTATGTATACATGGTTATTAGATCTTACAATGTTGGCAAAAATTCAGAAAATCTCTAACAACCGTTCCAATTTACAATTCCTGTTTATTAACATTGTCAGAAAGGCCTTTTCACAAAAACAAAAATTTTAAGTTCACACAATTGTTAGAAATTTTTCTGCCAACATTGTGAGATCTGACAACCATAAATCACAGCTTATAGACTTATGTATGTACGTATTTAAAATTAAACTGCAGCGAATTTTGTGAGGATACTACAACATTTAACATAACTAAAAATTAAAAGACTTATTTTGGGTTATAGTTGTATAGGGCCTACATATGTAGGTGAAACAAAGGATCGATTTCAACCAGAGTTGAATATGTAGCATGAACTGGTAGGTCCAATATTTTTTGAATGTTACAAACATCAAAACAAACGCATAAAAAACTTAAACAGTCATTCTCCACAACAACTTTCCTCGCCAAGTGGCAACTCTTGAATTTTCCGTCAACATCAACAACGTCGTCGACATGAAATAAATACAGCAACAAGCTTTTAGCAAAAACCAATCCCCATTTGTTATATTCGCTTGAGTGAGTGGCAGTTTTGCATCACAATTTTTGTTCAGTCAAAATGTTGAAAAATGTATGTGCGAGTATGTATTAACCATACAACAACAAAAGCAACTCAACATTAACGCTTTACACTCTTTTTCATTTTTACTGCTGTTGTTGTTGTTTTTATAAGCGAAAATTGTAGCAAAGACAGCAAGCAACACAAGGAAAAAAGGTGGGTTGGTTTGTTTAGGTTTCTTTTCTTGTGGTTGTTGTTATTGTCGTCTTTGTTTTAACAACAAAAAAAGTGGGTGGGATTGGGTTGTTTTTTCCCAAGACATCTCAGCAGCTATACCAACAACAGTAGAAAAATTAAAATAATAGCCCACAATGAAAATAACAACAACAATAAATAGAGTTATAAAGGTAAAACCAACTAAAAGGAATTACACTCACACTTGTGTATTTTTTATAACATTATTTTTTTTATATATTGTATATTTTATATGAATATTTTTATACTCTTACTTTATTTCAACAAACTCTTTAGTTTTTAAAGTAGAAAAACAAAAACAACATTAGTTAATGTATTTTTATAAACAGAGTTGTTTATAATACAAAATATGTAAGAGTGTTTGTAATTGAGCTTTTCTGTTTTTTTTTGTTGCAAGGAAAAACACTGCTCATTTTTCTTTCTTCGTTTGATTTTTTTTTCAATTTCTTTATAAAACTTGGTCTTGTTAGATGCGCAATGGTGTTGCAAAACAAAAACAACATTTTGTTGTTTGAGTATTAGTTATTGTTGTTATTGTAGCCATAGCCGTAATAGTAGAGACTGATGTCTTGGCTGTAGTAGTTGTGGCAGTAGCAAGTAGTAGTTTAGTTTAATAGAAAATATATAGATTTGTTAGAGAAATTTTTCTTCTTCGTCTTAGTATTTTGGCCATATAATAATGACAAAAAGGTAACGCCTTCAAAATTTATAAAATTTGCAATTTCTTTTCGAAATGAAATGTAGGAATAAAATGCAAACAAAAATAATGTTGGGAATACGACACAACAAAAACATCAGCTAACACATCACAGTAGCTGCAGAAACACACAGAACTCTGTAACTCAAAATAAACATGTTACATTTTTAAAATTAAATATTTTGGTTTTGAAACAGAAATTCTTTAATTCTTTTAAAAAAATACGAGAAAAATGTTATAAAAAGTGTAAACAGTTGATCTGCAATTTATTATACCTATGTCATATTTTTAATTGCAAAAATTATAAATAATTAATAAGTAGGTACCTATTATTAAATTATTAAAAATATAATTATACATACATATATGTAAATTGTTGTAATAGTAGTAAATTTTCTAAAAGTTTCTTTAATTCAATAGGATTTTCATAGAATATTAAAAATTAACTTTGGATTTTGATCATTTATTATTTTAAAAATACTTAAAGTTTCGTTATTAATTAGTGTGCTATAACCAGGGAAACCAAAAATATGGTCTAAATGTGTTTAGAACTCTTTCAATAAGCGGTAAAAAGTTCGAAAAAAGATACTCTAAAATAATAGTTTTAGTTATTTTTTTAACATTGAAATTGAAAAATGTAATGAAATAATAAATTTTTCATGTCATAGTTCAAAAACTAGTTTAATTAGATTCCATTTAATCAATAAATCACAGAAAAAATATTTAGTTCCTAAGAAAACAAATTTTAAACGATATAATAAAATTTAAAAAGTTTTTAAAAATATATGCTCCAAAAACTAAATTATGCTTTTATGGGTAAAATATGCAAAAATTCTAACAAAAGATTCCAACATTTTTCAATCGGTCTGAGCTCATACGATGCATTTGCATATTTTGGTTTCCCTGGTTATAGATTTCAACAAATGTTGACAGACATTACGATCTATTGTAAATTACACTGGTCTGCAAAGAAATCCTTATGTATAGATCAAGATAATGTATGTTTCTATCTTGAATTAATACTTGGTGCAATAATCATATAGCAATTTAAAAGGAGATATATTTCCTTTTAACAGACGATGAAACAAATTAATTGTCAGGACTACCATTGCTGCCTAAGTTCATATTATTAAAAAGGCCATTGACCGAAAATTCTGCACTATAGAATTATTTCAAAAAGCACATATCGATTCAAAATCATAGGCCAATATATCTCAAACTTCTCAAATCTGAACAACGCGTACATAAGTTTTCTAAAGTTATTTTATTTTATAATTATATCATTCTAACTCAAAATGACATTTCAGAATTCTGCTTCAAGTCACTAAAGTAACCTTCAGATATTTTATGCATTTATATTCTTTGGTTCTTATAAATTTTGTAGAGATCTACATATGTCCGTCAATCTATTAAATGAACAATAGGGCTCAGAAAAAATAACGCAACAAGATTAATTTTCAACCATTTTTTCTATTGATCAAAAATGTTTGGTATGTAAATTTAACTTCATTAAAAACATAATTGTTTAAAACATACCAGTATAACTACATTTCTATACTCACCTTTAAGTATACCAATCGGCTTAGAATAATTTTTGATTAAGCCTATTTCAAGGTAATTCGTTGAAATTTGGACGAAACCTTATAGGCCATACTACCAACTGCGTTGGAGCAGCTGCCAAAGTATATACATAGATATGACAACAATTCGTTGTCGAAATCTACATTAAAAAAGCTCACTATTGACAACAATCTGTTGTCAATAATGAGCTTACCACGTTTGTTAACATTTGGAGAACGAATGTATATTAAATTTAGACTTCGACAACGACAACGACGTTGCGTTGTCATCATTATATAGTGTTGCTGTACGTATGCATATACTTTGACAACGGAAGTTATTGAAAAAATTATGAACACTTTGGTGTCAGTTTGGTATCAGACATGAATATTTCTTTTTCCTATGTGCACTAAAAAAGTTCTAATAACACAAGTTTACAAATTAAAATTTTTTGTTTACTCATGGAATGAAACATATATCTTTGAAAAGGGCTATGTCCGGTGGTTAATTGACAATTTTTATTTTTTTTCTATGCATCGAAATTTTGAGAAAAGGTGGTTTTAGTTAAGCAAGGTTCTTTAGTGGTAATGAACCTAACAATCAACTCAGAAAAAAATTCAATAATATAAAATTTACATTTTCATTATCCAAAATTTTATCAGATTTTTTATTTTTGGCCCGATTTCTAATATGTTTTTGATAATTTCTTTAAAAATTAAAAAAAAGAAAATTATTGATATTTTATTCCTGAATTACAAATTTACGGGTCTGAGTTTTTCTTTCTTTCATTTCTTACATTCCCACTTATACTTTTTCCGAAAAACTCTTGAAGGAGTGTGCGATAAAAATGGCAACGTACGTTTTAATATTTTTTGTAACAGGAATCCATTGTTAGAGAGGTATGAGGAAGAGGAAGAGGTATGTATAAAAAAATACATTCCTAAACCCTTTTTAGCATTTTCTTTCTTGATGAATAATTAAAAAATTTGACGTCCTAAATTTTTTAAAATATTTTTTTTTTGGACTACGGCATCCAAAATAAAGAAATCCATATAGGTTTTATATCATGAGCAAAATCGCTGTAAACTAGTGTACTTGTATTTCGATTAAATTCAGCATAACTAGTTTTTTTGTCATACAAACTCAAGCACCAACATTTTGTTAGGATTTCGATTTTGAACTTTTAATTGATAGCCTATAAAATTAGCAAATATTTCTGTTTTTATTCATAATAAAAAATTAATGTTAACTTACTTACTTTCTGAACAATCAGTCAGAAATGTTTTCAAGAAGTTTGCTATTGAAAATATATCCATAAATTTCAAAGTTTGGAATATGTTTCAGATTCTATGTTCGATATGTATATATTATCCGAATGTATTAACTATTTCAAAAGAACAGAGTTCCAAAGCACATTCTTGATATGCATAACGAATTTAGGGTTTCTATATTATATAATAAAATCTACAAGATTAAATATTAAAAAACGTTTCAATAAGTACGTACATACATAAGTATGTATATCTAAAGTTTCAAATATGTATCCCCTTTAAATTTAAATGCCAATTTCAAACATCCGAACTAAAACCCCTAACAAATAGACGTTGTTTTTTTAATGAAATTAACACCTTTTGAAAAATTAGTTTTTCGCTTGTTTTTCAATTTGATTTAAATACTAACAAATATTGTTGTCTGCGTATTTGCGCTGTTATTTTTTATTTATGTTGTATATAGTGCAATAGCAACAACAACAGCATGTTAGTAACAAGATACAAAATACAACAACAAAAATACTGTAAATAAAAACAAATAGATGGCAGTTTTAAAAAAGTGGTTAACACATATTTTGTAGCAATTTTTCATTAGAACAAGCACAATAGCAGCAACAATTGGCGGCAGCAGCAATAAAAACAATGAAAAACTAACAACAAGAACGATAGAGATAAATGTTTGAAAGAATTTAGAGGCTCAACATACATACATATGTACATGTGTATACAAACTCAAAATTTTTTTTTGAGGAAACAATTTAATAAAAATTTAATTGAAAATAAAAAAAAATATTTATATTTAAAACTTTAACAAAAATTGTGCAATTTGAGAATAAAAGCATTTAGCACCATATTATTATACAAAACATTGCCCTTAATATTATTTACTTAGTAGTAACATCCACTTCTTGTATGAAAAAATTAATCACGTTTTTCTTGTCAATCTTAAAAATTTATTAAACATTTTCATTTAAAGCCTTTCATTTTTGTAAATATTTGAAAATCTGCACTAAACGTTCCAATACAGTTTATTTCCTCCATATTCATAAATATGATTTGATTGATTTCATTTCATCATTTTCCTATTCATTGGTAATGTGTTTGTTTGGTTTTCATATTTATATTTTTTCCCACAAAATACGAAAAATAAAAAAATCCATAAATATGGCTTTAACTAGTCATTGTTTTTGTTTGGTTTTTATTTTTCTGACTTCTTCTGATTTTCATTTTGCATAAATCAATATTTTTAAATTTTTTTAATATTTATTATATTTTTGTTGTTTTCATTTGTTTTAAGCGGGAAAATTTTCTATTTTTCGTTAAGCAATAAAAGTCCTTTTAGTTTTTCCCAATTTATTTAGAGGCAAATAGCAAAAAAAAAATGCTTAAACACATACTGCTACTACAATAGTAGCAACAACAACAAAATTTGATTAATTGCGGCAACATTGGGTAACTGCCACACATAGCCCAGACACATGGAGCGTGGCGTGGAGAGAGTGAGCAAGTTGTTCAAATAAAAGGGTTTTTCGAAATTTTGTTGAATAGTGGAAGTGTGAATGAACGAAATTTGTTGTTATTTAGTGTATATGGGGCACATTTGTTGTTGTTGTTGTTTTTGTATTAGAGTGTTATTTAGCAATATTGTTTAATATTGATTTTTTTGGTTATTTTTTGTACGTCATTTTATTTTTTGCAGAATCATCAATATTATTGTTTTGAAAAAGTTTTGATTTTTAAAGTTCTGTTAAGGATTTTCTTAAAATTGTTTAAAAATTTTATTTTGAACAATTTTACTTCAAGAAATTTGCAGGAAAATGGAAATATTTAAGAAGTAATTAAAATATCAATTGATTATTTCTAAACACAATTCTAGTTTCTGATAAATCTTTTATATTTTAGTCATTTATGGCTACATTATGAACATTCATACCTAGCAAAAACTCGGTAATGACGTGTATTTACTTTTCAATGATTTCTACATACCGTCTGCATTAGTTTTAAGTACTTTTATAATAGGTTACTTATAATCAAATACATCGATCATATTTAGTTATATAGTTACTTAGTAAGTCAGTCAGTCAGTTAGTTAGTAAGTTGATAGTGAGTTAGTTAGCTAGTTAGTTCCTTTGTTAGTTAATTAGTTAGTTTGTAAGTAAGTAAGTTAGTTAGTTTGTTAGTTAGTTAGTTAGTTTGTTTGTAAATTAGTTAGATAGTTAGTTAAGTAGTTCCGGAAAAGCACTTATTTGAGTCACCTTGTAGATACGTTGGTAAAAATATTTGTTTTTCCATAAGTCTGACAATGAGATTGTATATACTTAAGTATTCCTCTTATAACCAACTTCTTACTCTAAATCTTAAACTTGTAAAAAATATTTTCCAATGTTTATTAAGTTATTTAAATATTAAATTTTAAAAAAATATCTATTCATGAGAACTGAAACAACAACTTCAACATCAAATATACTATGTTTGTGTATAATTTCATCAGTTCTTCATTAAATTGGAATTTCATGAATAACTAATAAATTAAATTCCAATAAAACACTCACACAAACTCTCAACATGATGTTCATTTTCTTATTTTTAAATAAAATTATCAAAATGAAAGAAAAAAATTTATATAAAAGACAAGACAAGGACGCAAAGGAGTAGTAGCAGCAGAACAAACAACACCAGCAACCGCACTATAAGAAAATTACAAAAAATACAATTTAAATTTGATAAACTTTATTTTTATATTATTTTTCTTATGATGCTTCTGTTGAATTTTTCTTATAAAAGGACAATGAAACTAAAATAAGCAGCAACAACAAAATGAACTTTTCAAGAAAAACTAGAAATATGCACTCTAAGGAAATTTAAATGAAATGAAAAAAAATTTATAGAAAATTGTATTGAAAAAAAAAACTAATCAAATGATACTTTTATATATGAATTTAGAAAAAATAAGTTAAATTTATTTACGTGTATGTGTAGATTTGAAAAGTGGGAGGAGTGCAAGAAAAAAATATCCGCAACGACAGCTGCACTATATTGCAAAGAAACTAAAGCAGTGATGGGGTAAAAAAGTACTTTTTATTTAAAGATTTCATAAATTATCTGACGTAAAAGCTCATTGGAGAAAATGAAGTGATATATTTATGTTCTTTTAAAGTAGTAGAATCGCTACTAGTTTTAACATTAATACATATGTATTTAACATAAGGGGATATGTCTTTCATTAAGTGAAAAGTCTAACTAATTTTTCATAATTTTTTCAACATACATATCACTACAATATTTTGTGTGTAAAATTTTTCACACTTATAAAATTGACGGGGAAAGGGGACAAGTTCTGTTTCATTTCCTTAGAGATATCCAGGAAAAACTTACATATAAAAGTAATGAGTTAAAATACTAATGTTTTTCACTATAAATAGGAGTTAAGGAAGTAGATTTCGCTTATCTTTGACTTCGGATTGTTAGTTAAATGTTCTAATCACTGTCTAACAGCTTAGCTTTTATTAAAACGTAAGTGGTTACGGAAGTACAATCCATTACCGAATTTTTGCTTACTTATTTTCTTACTATTAGCGGAAATTTTCTTTTTAACTTTGAGACTTATGAATTATTACTATATCCACAGTTTATCCGATATTGTTGCTTGTATATATATTTAGTACTTTTTTACATATAATAGTACCATTATCCCAAATGTTCCGTTTCTAACCTAAAGAAAACCAAAGAAACCCATTTTTTATTCTCATGAAAAGAACCAAGAAAAACAACAACAAACTATGTATAAACTTTTGTAGAGCAAAAAGAAAATATTGCATTTGGAAAACTTCCAATCCCAGGTCTCGCTTGATGGGGGATAGTAAAAATGTACCAAAGAATAAAATTTCAAAAAAAAAATAAAATTTTTCTTCAACATGCGCGCGACAATGAATTTTCTTTTCTTAAGAAGTATGACGACGACGACAAAGAAGAAGGACGATATATAAAAAACGGACATTTACTCAAACTTTTTCGTGAACAATATAAAAATTTTCTTTAAACATTGTAGAAGAGCAATATGAAACGAGAACGACAAACAACAACGACGATATTATGATTTATACGGGGAGTCTCAATAAAACAGCAGCAGCAACAACACAATATGACGACTGCTTGCATGTGAGCAATATGAATGAGGAATTATTAGTGTTGTTGGTGAGCTAAAGTTGAATTTGCTGCTGCTTTGTGGTTGTTGTTGGTAATGTAGAGTGATGATAATAATATTATCCCCCCACCCATAAATGTCTGTGAGAACAACAACTCAGTATGTATGTTGAAATGAATGTGTGTGCAGTTGAGTATGGTCGAAATGAATGTTCAAACCCCAAATTATAGACAGACGACGCAACAACATTCGCACCAACATTTTACAGAGAAACATTTCTCATACAAGCCAAAAACACAGACAGACACACTTACATACATTCATACAAAGCATGAATGGGGATGGATGGTAGGATAGACGGATGGATGGCTGGCTGGATGGATAGATGGGTATTATGGACGACAACATCAACAACAAAAACTTCGACTAATACTACACTACTTCTACTCTAGATGAAAAAAAAAAACACAAAACTATGAGAATGTAATGTTGTTGCTACATATTGCCTGCTGATGATGTCGATGCCGACGACGAAGACGTCGACTACGGCGATTAAAGGAGTGTACATGACAATTCATCTCTTTCTTATAAACGCAATTTATCAAATGGAAAACGACGAAAGCGACAGCAAAGATGAAGACGACGACAAGATATACATATGTACATATACACACAGTCTGTCAAGCTTTTACCAACATACCAACTCACTCACAGATCTTTGCAGCTACTACACAAAAACACATAGATACACCAGTTCCAAATAGCAGCAACAACAACAACATTAATATTATTGCTGCTATTCTAGAGGCAACCATTCAAAACTTTGAGTAGTAGAAATACTCTTTGTTTTTCTTTGTGTGTATTTGGTTTTGTTTTTGCTCGGCTTTAGCTTTTTTGTTTTTCTTACAAAATTTTCGTTTTGTTGTTTAGCTTGTGAATATGTTGTTGGTTTTATTTTTTTTTGTTTCTTGGTTGGCATTGACGTCAACGTCAACATCAGCCAAAATAAGTTGCCACTTTGGCGGGTTTTCTTAACTTTGAAGCGTGGTTATATTAAGTCTGGGATAGTTGAGAAAATGAGATCTACTAAGGGCCTCAATCAGAAAAGATTTTCTTGAACTTCTCTACAAGGAAGGGTTTAATTCAAATGTAGATTGTTTAAGTACATTTCATAGAGGAAGAGGAACCGATTCATTAAAAACCTTCATTTAGCATATTTTATTGATATGATCCTTTAACAAAAAAGAGGTGACGTAATAAAGGCAAGTGACACTAATTAAGTGCTTTTATGTTCATGTCATTGACAACACTTTCATTTTCTCTAAGCAAAAATGCACAACTAAGAGCAAAATCAAATTGCACCACCTAAGTATCTGTTATAAATTGAAGCTTTTTCCTTATTTATTTTCGATAAGCCAAACAAATTGCTTAAGATGACTTGCCTTCATAAAATTGAAATACAATGATGATGATGTTGTGAAAGTGAGCAACATTTTTCATGCCCCTACAAAAAATGATGAGTGAATTTCAAAAACTCAACTTTTCAAAACACACAACAGCTTTAACACTTTTCTTAAACATAATACAACTAGTCGCTCTCACCCAAGCAAATCTACTCAAAAGGAACAAGAAAAAGGAAATCCTTATGAGGAGGAAAACACACACACAGACACAAATTCAAAAACAAAAACAACAGAGCAGTAGCAGCAGAAATGACATTACAACAAAAAGCTCTTTATATCAAAAGATGATGAAGAAAAATAGGTGTTGCCATTATTTGACTGTTGCTCTACTACTGTAAGTGCAATAACAATAAACAATAAAAAGGAAAACGTGCTCACATACTACTGCAGTGTCTGTAGATAGTAAAAGAAATCCACTTAAATATGTTCTAATTTATAGAAAATCTTTTTAAACTTTAAAATTTGTAGTTTGTTTTTAAGTTTCCTTTAATTTAACCGAGTTTTCTTGCATATTAAAATCAAACAATAGTGTTCGCTTAATAAATTGCAATTTCTGGCCATTCTGCTTTGTCTAAAAACATTAAAGCCCCCCTCTTTTTAGACTCATTCATAAAACAATTGCTACTCTAATGTCTCTCAACTCAGACTCTCCCATTTATCATTATTTTTGCGTTGGCTGCTGGAAAAATGTAAACAAACGGGGATGGCATAAAAATTGTACCAAATCATGGCGAAATTACAATAATCTATTCACCAAATAGCACAAGCAAATGTACGTTTTGGCATTTGAAAGTTGACAATAAGTCGGATTAAAAAAAAAACTAAACTTGTGAATGTTTTTGGTACCAAAATATGTTACCGAAGTAATATGTAACTAACTTACATGAGTAGTCGAACTTATAACTCTAGTATTAAATAAGATAGTCACTTTTGGAGATAAAGATATCGCCTCATCGTCACAATATGCTATTTGATTTTGTACACATTTTATAAACGATTTAGAAATGAAATTAATATATTAAACGTCGAAACATGCGATAATTTTGGGAGATCCAATGAGAACATAAACAGTTCGAGAGGGAAACTGAAGATCATAGAATAAGAAGTAGTTATGATCAACGACAGGCTTGATACTGTCCACTGAGAAACGAATAATACATAAAGCGACACCACAACGAGTAGCATATAACATTTTGAATTTCTGGAATTTCCTCTGTCATATAACCGTTAGGGTTTTCCTTCCAAACCCTCTAGTTTGTTAGTTAGTTAATACATATATACATCAAATCCGAAGAAATACAAATAGGCCTCTATCGGACCTGTTGTGCGCTCCATAACCAGTGTCTCAGGTGTTAATCGAACCCACCACCTCCGGTCTACCAGACTAACCTAACTAACACTAACCACTTTCAAACCCTTTACATTATGAAATTTGTACTGCTTTTTATACATGATCGGTGGATATCATCTAAGTTGTATCCTGCAGGTTCGTTCTGATCTCTATATAATGTATATTTCAAAATTATACTATTCCTCTTTGATTCTATCTTAAGACAAGGAAAATCCATCTTGATCCTTTTTTTATTCCTCAACGTCAAAAATTAACAAAATTTTTTTCAAATCGTACTTAAACAAAAACGTACTTCTGTACCCAACTTACCATCGCTATAAACAAGTGCATTTAATTTCGAGACAACATGTATGACTCTGTGTGTAAAAGGTTAATGTTTTGTTTTGCTTATATTTCATTTTTAGAATCTACAGAAAATAAAAGAGTAAGAGAAGCGCACCGCAAATTGGCGCTCTCAATATACATATATTGTGAAAAACTCTCAATTGTATCATCATACTTGTCGTAGTGTACGTACAATTGAATGATGTTGTTTTATTACGCACACACGTGTTTGCCGTCAAGTTTTATGGTTTGTTTTTGTTATTGCGGCATTTATCACCCAACTCTGGCAAAAATCTATACAACCGGGTTTTGTTTTCCTTCTCTGCTTCTTCCTAAAAATGTGTTTTAATAAATTGCTGTATAATTGAAAAAGATGGCTATACACTACCCTATGAAAGAGTGAAAAGGAGAGCTACTATTAAAAGAGTAAACAAAACTGTCTCTCTTTTGAAGAGGATTTTTTTAAAAGAGAATTTAAGATAAAGTTAGAGCGAAAACAGCTGATTTGAAAAAAAAATTTAAAATTTTTTATAAATTTTATATATTTTATGATAATTTTTAGGAAATCTGACGGTTTTATTTAAACTCAATAATATTTTAAATTAAAAATGTTCAATATATTGTATATTTTTATATGTTGTATTTAAATCTCTCTTTACGATTCACGCTCTTTCTATAGTTAATTTATCTAATTTCTCTTTTATTATTTGCATATGTGTGCGTTTTAATTTCTCTTAAATTTAACTTTTTGCGTTTTAGCTACGAAACTCTTTATCTAAAATTACGGCGAATTTATCTTTGTGTTGTTTTTCCTGTAGATATTGTTTCTCCCTCTCTCTCTCTTGACTACTCTTTTTACATGTAAAATTCTACGCATTTTTTTCGTTGAAGTTTTTCAACTTCTTGGTATTTTTCTTTTTTTTACATATTTTTTGGTTGAAAATTGTACTACTGATGCATGTTATCTGGTTTTTCGAACAAGTGCGTAAAAATTTTGAACGGAATTTAATGAAAATAACGAATTTGATATTTTCTTTTTGTAACAGTTCGCAAATATTTTGAAAGTATTTTAATTGCTACAAATTTAATTAAAATAGAGCTCCAAAAGAAATGAAGTGATATTTTTTTCTTCTGATTTTATAAAGGAAATAAAAAAAATCAGATTTAAATTTTCTTTAAATAGCTATTTGAAATAATGCCGTCGGATGTTTTCTTATGGGTATATTTAAATGACAATTTAAATTTCAATGCCGTGAATAATCATTTGTTTAAAATATTGTTAGATTTTTTATACTTAAGATTTTAAGGTTCTTTAATTATTTAAACAAATAGTTTGACATTTTGTTTAATAACTTATATTCTACGAAAGTGGAAATATCGAATTAAAAAAATTATTAATCATATGATTTTTCATATAAGATTAAAAATTGCTTTAATTATTTATTTAAACAAATTTTTAAGATGAAGTTTAATATTTTAAAAATTTTTTAATATCTCAATTAAAAAAAGTTCTATTTTTCCGTGCGATAAATTTTAAAAATCTTACAAATTATTTGTAAATTTTACTTGATTTGTTTTTTTTTATTTTACTTATTTAAAATGTTCGATTTCTTTTTAATTAAAATTAACTTTTTAATTAAAATTGTTTTTTTACTTTCACATCAAACCTGTAATTATTTCTTTTATTATATATTTTATCAATCTTTAATCTCCGCCGCCAAAAAAACATATAAATCTTTAAATTAAATTAATATATTTTCCAATAATATCAATTTTAATTTAGTGACAGTTGTTAGCATATAAAATTAATGTGTTAATTGTTTGACATTTTAGTGACGCAAAATAAGAAATAATTCAAACTGATGTGTTTTATATGTTTTAAATTGTTTTTTGAAAAAAAGATTATTTAACGCAAATAAACATTTTCTTAAAATTGAAACAATGTGATGATTTACATTTTTTTTAATTTAAAGAAAATAAAACTATTTTTAAAATTCTTGCGAAGATTTTGAACAAGTTATATTGTTAAAATTTTGCTTAACTTTTTAGTGTCTATAATATAGACCAAAGAAAATTTCCGATGCCATATCAAAATGTTTAAGTAAATTTGGAAAAGCTTCTGAAAAGTTTACAGGTTTAAATTTCTATATTAAAAGAACAAAATAATTTGCAAAATTTTAGTTGTTTTTGCGACGGTTAAAAGCGAAATTTCTATTTTTAACAAATAAAAATTTTTTGAGTAAATAATTATTTTACTTCTGGAATATTATGGAATTTTTTCCATAATCTCTTTAAATAAAAATATTATAATTTCATAAATGCGTAAAAAAATAAAAAAGTTTATTTAAGGTTAAATATAAATACCTATTTGCAAACAGTGGAAATTTTACTATTTTCAATAAAACTTGTATCATATTAAAAAAAAAGGGGAGGAGCTGATTATTTTGATATATTAAAAACGCAATTTGTTGCTGGTAAAAACGATAAGATTTTGAATAAACATACAATATGAATTCTAGGAACTAAGCAAAGATATGAATAATTATAATAGTTTTTATAATAATTGTCATTATGGAAACATTTCTTTAGAAAAATAAAATTTGCTTCACCTAAAATGAACTTTAGTTTTCTATAAATATTTTCTTGTACTGAATGTTTGATCGTTTATTTAATAGTCCGCCTCAAGTTTACTACGACTTTCAAGAAAATCACTTTTGTTTATTAAAATAACCGTTTTTAAATATATATTTTGCACGCGTTTAATTTTAATTACGATGACTTTTAAAACCTGTAAAGATAAAAAGAGTTTAGTTAAAATAATAAACAGTATTATAAATTAACCTTCAACAGAAATCTGTTATTTAACCCTAAATACAAACCTTGGTTAACTTCTTAATAAGCAGGTGTTTAGATTAACACCTTCCCTTGTAAAATGTCCATGAGTTTTTTAACTCTTTTGTTATTTATGCTAAAAAAATAAAACTGCCAAAAGTCGTTCTTACTAAAATCATAAAGATTTTCACTATTTCTAAGAAATTTCACCAAAAAATCCTCTCTGTTTATGACCTTCTGTCAATTGCAACATTTTATGATTATTCTTTGTATTCCTATCCCTGTAACAGCCATGTCGAAACGTATGTAAACATACTTACCTTATTTTACCTGTAAAATCCAAAGAAATTTCACCTTAATACTTACTTCCTCCGCCTACTTGAAACCTTTTGCACTTTCTTTTGAAATTGTCAACGTATTTTGCAAAAAGTAAAAACAAAACAAATCATTGGCCGCTTTGCAGCCGGATTAGGCAATGCAACGTTGTTAGTTAGTTAATCCATTAAGAAGGTAATCCGTTAGTTAATCCCTCTCGTTTTATATCTTCCTTTTTCATACATACGTTTGTATACGCAAAAACCAGACAAGCAAATGTTAAACGTTGATTCCGTTGGATTTTGTTGCAAAATTAATTAAATCCGTATATTGCTAGAGTGTCAAATGCAAAATGCAAAAACCAGACAAAAATTCCAACAAATGATGAAAATTCGAATGTTGATTTTATGTAGAAATGGTAAATCTATAAACCACGTTGACTTTTTCAATGCATGATGATTATGTAGAAATAAGGCAGCGATTTGTTTTAAAAATTAATTTAAAATTAATGGATTTGAAGTGACTTTCATAGGCGATGTTATAAAAAGATTAGTTTTATTCAACATTTTTTTTTAAAGTATATCACTTGACGATAACCATTTAGATATTTTTTTAAGAAAATGTACCTTTGAAAAATATTAGTTTCATAAAATTCACACAAAATGTTTCTCAAAAATTTTCTATAGAAAATTTATATATTTAATCAATATTTTTTATAGAAAATTTGTCTCTTAGATAGAGATTTTTCTATTGAAAATGTGTCTTGTTGATCGTTAAATTTTCTATAGAAAATGTGTCCCTTACATCTAAAAATTTTCTTTAGAAAATTTTTCTCTTAAACCGATAAATTGTCTATAAAAAATATGTCTCGTAAACCATGTTCTTTTCTATAAAAAATGTTTATATTAAACCTAGAAATTTTCTGTAAGAAATATGTATTTTTAACCAAGAAATTTTCTATAGAAATGTGTCTTCTAAGCCGAAAATTTTCTAAAGAAAATACTTTTCTCAAACCGAGAAATTTTCTATAGAAAATATGTCTCTTAAATTTTTTATAGAAGCAATGTCTCTTAACTCGACAAATTGTCTATAAATATTTGTATCTTAAACCGAGAAATTTTCTATAGAAAACGTGTCTCTTAAACAGAAAAATTTTCTGTAGAAATGCTACTCTTAAGCCGAGAAGCCTTTTATGAATTATCCTTTTAAAAAAGGTGTTTCTTAAACCGAAAAATTCTCTATAGAAAATATGCCTCTTAAACCGAGAAATTTTCTATAGAAAATGTTTCATAAACATAATAATTAATGTTGTTAGGATCAATTTTGTTGTCATCCATATGACTCATTAATTTTCTTTAAAAATAATTTACCTCAGCCACAGGCTTCACAAAAGTAAAACTCTCCTCTTTTACGTCAAAATCCGTATCCACCTACCAATTGAAATATTTCGCAATATTCAATTAACTAATGTTTTTTTAAATGTTTTAGAAATTAAATGAACAGAAACCATTTCGTTGTTGTATGATTGAAAGAAGAAAAAGTGCACCTCATAAAAGGATAACATAGTGTTAACTGTTGGCATTAAAAAAACACAACAAAACTAACAGTAATTCTTAATATCCTGAAGGTTTGAGTTTGTTGTACAACAAAAACACCAAAATCCGGCTGAACATTTTTTTTTGTCAAATTTCAAAATTACTGCACATTTATTGCAAATTTTTCAAACCAGAAGATATTGTTTTCATGGAAAAACTTTTCTGCACAGTCATGTTCAAATTGATTTTTCTAGTATTGTGCAGTTGTTGTATTTGTTTTCTTAATATTTTCCTTTTAATCCCGAAAACTCATGCGTCAGCATTTAAGTAGTTTTTAAAAGTATATTATTTTTATTTAATATTAAAAGTGCACATTTCATTATTCGTTTGTCTGTCTGTCTGAATGTATAGTTGGGTATATTTCGTTCGATCTTTAGATTTGTTTTGTGTTCGCAGGATTTTGGTCTTAAAATTTGTGTGTCTTGTCGACAAAATAATCATTAGTTATAAAATAAAATTTGTTGTTGTTTTTTTGGTTAAGCGTTGAACGGTGGGCTGGTGCCCGGTTTAAGGTGTTTGTTTACATAAAATACTATCTGTTTTTTGCTCTGGTGAAATTTTTATGTTCATCTCATTTCGTAGGAATTTCGTATATTTTTGTCTTTTTTTTGGTAAAAGATTGATGATTCCCTGCTTAAGGTCAATGTCATAATAAACATGACTTGTAAAATTATAGATTCCTTTTTCAACACCATAAATACACTAACCAATATGAATTTTTGTTTTTGTTTTACGTAAAAGTAAAATATGTTTTGGCTTGACTTTAAACACCAGAATGTATAATAAAATATTACGCAAAAATTTGTTATCACAGATTTAAGAAATAAATTAAATGGGAATTTTTTTTAAAATGTTTTTAAGTAGATAAATTTAAATAAATATGTTTCAACTTACCGTTTGTGTGGAAAATATACATTTTTAAAAATTCAATATGAAAATCTTATGTTGATTGAGTACTTTACCTGCAAAGATAACCAAAAGTGTAAAATAAATTAAAAAGTTAATAAATTTGTAATAAAATATGTGTTGTTTATTATGGTCTAAATAAGTAATTTTAAGAAAAGACTAATACAGTATAAAAGACGTAAAAACATTTATATATTTTAAGAATTATTATTTAATGTCGTTCAAAGAAAAACTATTTTGAAATAAAATTTTTTTAAGGCAGAGAATTTTTTTTAAGAAGAACTCTCTCTTAAAAAGTGACATTTTCTACACATTTTCTATATATATTTAAACATAGAAATTTTCTATGGAAATGTATTTTTTAAATACAGATATTTTGTATAGAAAATTTGTCTCTTAAACAGAAAAATTTTCTTTAGAATGTGTGTCTCTTCAAATGAGATGTTTTCTATAGCTAAGTATCTATTAAAATGAAAAATCCCATTATAAATGTTTCTCTTACACAAAGAAAATTTCTGTAGAAATTTTGTCTCTTAAACATAAAAGATTAATAAAAGAAAATGTGTATCTTAAACCCAGAAATTTTTCAATAGAAATTCTGTCTCTTATACCGGTAAATTTTTTATAGAAAATGTCTGACTTATACAGAGAAATTTTCTATACAAAATGTGTCTCTTAAGAAGAAATTTATTATATAGAAAATTTGACTTTTAAACAGGGAAAATATGTCTCTTTAACGAAGTATTTTATTTAATAGAAAATGTATATTTTAAACTGACACATTTTTTATAATAAATGTGTCTCTTAAAGCTAGAAATTCTCTATAGAAAATGAGTCTCTTAATCCATGAAATTTTCGAAGAAATGAGTTTTTTAATGTGTCTCTTAAACTGAGAACATTTCTATAGAAAATGTGAAAGCGGAACGCAATGTGCTCACTTAAGCTGTAGGTCCACACCACGCGTTCTACGCTTTCTCGCCTCGAATGCGGGAATGCATTTTCTCGAAGACACTATGCGTCTTCGCGTCAAAGCGAAGTGTGGACCTCCGGCTTTATACTATTTTTACACGCATATCTATGCTCACACATTTATAAAAAAACAAGCAAAACTATTCATTTCATTCTAATTTTTTATTATCTGACTTTGGCGGCTTTAAACAGTAAAATTTTCTATAAGAAATATGTACCTTAATAAGAAAATTTTTCTATAGAAAATGTATTTCATAAACAGGAAAATGTTCTGTGGAAAATGTAGCTCTTATACAAGAACATTTTCTATGGAAAGGTTCTGATGTGATAAAAAGTAAATCCTAATGTTTATTTAAAAAAATTTGGATTAAAATTTACAAAAATAAGGAAATCCTATATTTTACACTAATAGTCAAGGTTAAATTTTTTATATGATTTATCTACTTAAATTAAACCACTTAAAATGTCCTTTTTGCTTTAACGTTAATCTCCATATCCACATACATACATACATACAAGTCAATAATCCTTAACATATGCAACCAAATCTTTTTGTGAAAACAAAACAATATATAAAACACTTTATTTTAAATCCTCAATAAAATGTTGACAAAAGAAAACAACTACAAAAAATGAAATTTAAGTGTCAACTTTGACTTTTAAGCGAAGCCTTAAGGAAAAAAGATGAAAAAACAAAGTCAAGTAGATCGAAAAACAATAGATCAAATAGATTTAGTCACACTCTGTTTTTAATACCCCGAAATGATAACACTCTTAAACACACGCAAATTTGTATGGTTGACCAAATTTTATTTCTTGGAATATGTTTCTTGAAATATGTTTTATTCTTTAGGAAAATTATAGCAAAAGTACACTGCTTAAGCAGCATATGCAAATGAGCTCACGATATGAAGAAAAAACAACAAATATGTTTTGGATTAATATGAACTAAAAACCGAAAACCAAAATTAAAATTAAATATATTTTAAGTTAAACATAATAAATACATAGAAGTATGTATTTGTGGTGCCTTTCATTTTCATTTTATTTAAGTAATTTACATACTTACATTCCCAAAATAAATTATTATTTTTACATGTGTTTTAAATGTGTTTGTTTAAAAATTCCGAATCCCCCGAAATAAAAATACTTGTCCAAAGAAATTATAATAATAAAAACACTAAAAGTCATTCCAAATTATATTTAAATGGCATTTAACTCATTTTAATTTATGAACGAAACAAAAACATTTCAAAAAAAGAAAAAAAAAACCAAAACGACTTAGTGAATTTAAGCATTTTTGGTGTGATTAATTTCTCGTGTTTTAAATAAAATATTTCAGTTTGCTTTTGTGAAAAAATAAGAAATATAAATTAATTTTCAAAAATATATTTCTGCTTATTAAAATTCAAAAATACATATATTTATTAATAATTTGCGTGGGTTGCATTTTTTATTATTTATTTTTATTTTTTCAAAAAGTATTTATTAGTCTTTTTTTAAATTTTTTTTTATTTTCAAATAATTTGTTGTACGTAAATAAAAAATACTTGATTGGCTGTTTGATTCATTTGATTTTTATACAGACATAAAACTGATACATCATTTTATTATTTCATTATTAATAATTTCAATTTTGTTTTGTTAATAATTTTATATATGATTTTTTTCATAAACATACAATAATTCTTTATTATTTGGTCTTTTGATTTTATTTCTTTCATTTTAGTTTATGATGATGACCACCCACATTACTTTTTTTTTAAATTTTGGTATTTATAAGATCATTGTCATATTTAAACCTTATTTGACGTTATAATAGCCGTAGTCATATTAATAATAATAATTTAATAATAAAATAATACTTTTTATTTTGTTTATTTGTCTCTTGGCTTGTTCGTTTGTTTGATATAAATACGGTGATTTGTCAAAAGGTTATGAAATGTTTATTATCAATGAAATGCAAAATAGTTTGGAATATATTAAAACGTTAAATAAATTAACATTTATATGTATATTGTGTCGTATAAGTAGCCAAATATAATGGAATGTGGCCTAGGATTAAATATTAGAATGAAAAGTTTTTGATGTTTACATTCGAATCTTCTTTTCATATTAATGTGATCGATCATTGCATTGTAAGTAAAAACTTATAACCGTTATACCACACACTAAGTGACATTAACTATCAAGGTTACAGTTTGGGACAAAATTTTAGTTCAAAGAGTTAATTATATAAATAGAAACTGTGCCCTTTTAAGCTTTCAAATAGAACTTTTTCTTACAGAAATTTCCTTGAGCCTTATTTATATAAATTTTTCTTAATTAATATTTTAAATGTAATTACTTAAATTCTCTATAGAAGTATAACTTCTCAGAAAAAACCAGACAAGAGTTTAAAATACTTGAATTTACTTACGCAATAGCATTTTAAGTCATAATTTTAACATGGAGATTTCATTGGATTCAAGTACTTACTACTTACAAGTAAATAGAAAAATCGGTCAATGTAAATCGTGTAAATAAACGTATACAGCTTCTATATATAACGCAGAAGCTGGCTAATGAATTTGATAGTAATTATATAACGCATTATTAATAAGACGTTATTAAAGTACTTATATGTAACTAGAACGATATGTAGAAGTTTTGGAAAAATGTTTTAATAGACAAATAGTTACAATTGCAAGCCATCACCAAGTTTTTGATGGGTATTCGAATAAAATCTTTCATTACCAGGTAAGGGGTTAAAATCATAAAATTTACTTACACAATAGCATTTTAAGTTATTATTTTAACATGTTAATGTCATTTAAGGCAAGTACTTAGCTCAATCGCTTACAAATAATCAGAAAATTCAGTCAATGTAAATCGTGTGAAAAAAACGTATATATCTTCATGCAGAAGCGTTATATTTAATATAATGTTATTAAATTACTACTATGTAATCATAACGATATGTAATAGTCATTGAATAGTATGTTAATAGGTAAGTGGTTACAATTGCAAGTCATTAGCAAACTTGTAAAATATTTTTTTAATTTTCATAATGAGGAATATAAATAATGCAGTTATTTCATACATTACTTGGTACTGAGTTGTCGTCATCAATAACTTTAATTAGTTTTTTTTTTTGTGAATACTATTTGTAGCCAATTGTTTTGACTTTAGAGTGTATGTATAATAATGAATTAGTTAATGTTTTTAACTCTACTATTTATTAGAATTTTTTAAAAGGAATATTGATTTTTAAATTTGTGTTAGAACCGATCTGAGTAATATAATAGACTAATGAACACAGTTTCCGTTTGTAATCCGGAAAAGTCGGATAAGTACATTTGTAACCAGTTATTTTTTTGGCCAACGTTGATCAAAAATAAGTAGCTATTCACCTAAAAAAGTACTTACACTTTCCTCTAATATTACTTGCCTTTTTACCGGGTAAGTAAAAATTTTGCTGTGTCTCTAGCAAGGGAATTTTCTGTGGAAAATATGTCAATTTAACTGAAAAAATTATTATATAAAAATTTTCTATTGAAAAATTTGTCAGTAGAAATTATGACCTTTAAAAAAAAAAGTTTTTTTTTACAATTTCTATAGTTTTCTATAGAAATATTTTCTATAGAAGAAAATTTGACTGAAAAATTGGTGAAAAATTTGCTAAAGAAAATATGACAGTTAAACAAAAACAATATCTAGACAAATCATATTCTATGGACATTTTTATCCAAAGCTTATAAATATTCATATAGATGAAAAATCACTTTTTAACTTTTCCATCTCTGAACTCTATTTAAAGTTTAGTAAATGATAATCCCACTACTTGACAACTTTGTCGTCCCCCAAAACTTGTATTCAAATTTTGTCTTACTAATTGCAGGTAATACATCATTTTAATGTGTCAGTGCAAAAGACAGCCTTAACTATTCTACCAATATTTAGCATTTGTGTAGATAAAAATCAACAGGTTGTATTAAAAATGAAATAAATTTTAATATATTACGATAAAACTGCACATTCATTATAAATATTCAAAATATATTAATAGTTTTTTTCCCAAACACAAGACACCCTACTTTTTGTAATCAAAATCTAAATAATCAAGTAGAAAATATAACATATAACCAGTCAATATGTCTAGACACAAGTCAATAGAATCTGTAAGTCTCATTATAGGAAAATTACAAATGAAAATAAGTTTTGTTTGTTAAAAGCTATATGAAAAGGAAAAATAAAATTTGTTACTACTATTTTAACAAATAATGTAAGAAATATCAGGTCATGTTTGGTATGTTAGTTATCAGTTAAAGAAAAGAAAAAATAAAAACGCATATATTTAATACAATTACATCGTTTCATTTGTTGAAAAATCCTAAACGAATAATATAGTTTTTTTTTTCGTTCTTTACGTATATTTTCTTTCTATACAATTTTATTTTTTGCTGGGCCAACACTAATGAACTAGCAAATATGGCGACATATTTAAACAGAAAAAAACTGAAAAGAAAACTATATTAAAAAAAAAACTAAATAAAGTATGTATGGAATTATCGCTTCGAAAAAATCGTTATAATAATCTATATTTACTCATATACTACATAAATCAACAGTGAGTGAAGAAATTTAAACTACTAATTTCGATGAATACTACTACGGACCTGTAGTGCGCTACTTTTCATGAAAAAATTTTTCGTTGTAACATTATTTTTCAATGTTCAGAAACTCAGTTTCTTATAACTAACTCCTAAGAATTTTCCAATCAGTGTTAATGAGGAATGTTATTTCCGGAATATCATCACTTTTAAGATACTTGGATATAATTTTTATGAATGCCTGACAGTGACAAAGAATGTTCTTTAGAGTTTCACTGTTCTCTCCACATGCTCACAACTGAGTCCGCACGTCCATAATACAAACTTCAGACTTGCCTGTTTTGAGAAGATATCTAGTCTTATTCTTATCGAGGTCACCCTTTAGGATCTTTTTGTTTCTGTCCACCATTTCATTATTACAAGAAGCCTTATGGGATTTTCTCACACATAGTTGCGTTATTCAGGTTAACTACCTCGAACTCCCTTCTCTTTAAAGCTTTTTAATTTGCCCTTTCGTTGGAGACTACTCCCGAGTGCGACGCTTTATATCTTAAATATATTTCAATGAGTGGAATATCTAGCAACGTTTTCAAAGTCTTGGTTAAAGTACCACGTATATCTATGCAGCATGATCGCTGAACTTACTTTTCGTCCAAGGAGGTCCACCCATTTTATGACCCAACTTTCGAGACCGATGTCTTTCGAAGAAAAAGCTACTAAAATATTTGGAACAATTCTGCAAACAATTAATAATTAGTTCCATATATAAGAAGGAACATACTTAAAGATGAGTTCAGCTTTAGAAATATCTGATCACATAACTTTTCAAAAAGCGATCTTTGTAGTAAATCTATTTAAATGTGGTAATATTCCAAATAAAGAGTAATTAAATTTTGTTATATACTGTACACCCAATAACTGTAAGTTTGTCTGTGTATGTGTGTATATTTTTATACATTTGTCTACATATACATATTTATGTACGTATAGACAAATAATCAAATACAAATAACAAATATTGTATAAAATGGAGAAAATAAATTTATGTGCATTTCCGTTTTTGGTTTTTCCTTCCTTCCGTTTAAGTAAATAACAAATATTATCGCACAAACCGCAGCTTTATGTGTATGTTTATAAAAATTCTTTGTTGCTGCTGCTGTTGTTATTGTTGTTTATTCTTTATAATGTTGTTGGTTAAATTGTACAATTGTATGTATGAGTATCTGTGTGTATGTTTATATAAAAATAACTATCAACTAAAGAAAATAACCTCTTTGTGTGTAAAAGAGTAAAATAAGTAAAAAGTAGTTTCAAAACCCCCCCCAAAAAAAAAAAAGAATTTTGTTGGCCACAAGTCTATCAAATGCAATGCCAACAAAACGAAAACAAGAAAAACTTATAAAACATTTAAACAAACAAAAATAACGAAAAGTAAAAACAACAAATAACATTCATAATGCAAACATTTAACATGAACAATATTTTTTTATGTTTAAATAAAGCAAGAAAATTAAATAATATTTAATGAAGGAATAAAATGAATGAATATTGGAAAAACACACAGTACAACATAAACCAAACAATGATAAGCCAGCCAACCAAACCAACACAGCCCAACAAAACCAACCAGAGAACCATTGACAAATAAACCCTGGACATCCTGTATGTTTGAACGTGTCAGTAGTGTTTGGTTTTTGTGTTTGTTACTGTTTTCATTTTTTCAAAATTATTAATTTAGAATTTTTAAAGTTGTTGGTTGTTGTTGCCTTTCAATGATTTGCAAATAAACAATTTGTTTTCTTTTTTGTTATGCTTTGTTGTGTTATTTTAATTTTGGTAGCGCCATGGCGCAACAATGTCCATGTTTATAAACTCTTTACCACTTCTGTTTCGATTTCTTGGTTGTCTTCATGCCACCACAGCACATACAACCCGACACAGTCAGTTTAGAGTTGTTTATCGCTCCGATATTGGTTTAGAGCTCAACTGAGTAGCGTCATAATGAGTTGAGTTGATTGTATGGCAAACAACACAACAATTTGTTGTTTCGTTCATTCATTCGTCCGTTCGTTTGTTTGTTTATTTGTTTTAATATAAAAATTTTTTCTGTTAATTTTGTAGTTATTTATACTTGTATCTAAACAATACATTTCATGTTTCGTTTAATTTGTATCATTTACAAATTGTTTTAAAATGTTTATTTATATTTCAAAATTTTTTTTGTTGTGTTTAGTTTTGATTTGTACATGATTTTCGGAATGTATTTTTTTGCTAAAGTTTCTTTAAAATGCGCAAAAACTATTTATAAAAATGAGTAAAATGAATTGTACTTATTTTGTAAATTACATGTACGTTTGGAAAAAAATTTTTGATTATTTAGAAATTACAAGTGAATTAAGAATTTTTTTTATTTATAAATGAGTTTAAATTGAAAAAATAACCTTTTTCAAGTAGAAAAAATTCTGAATACATTATTTCATCATTAAGCCTATTTTTAAGATATAATTAACAAATTTTAGGTCCAAGTTCCACGATGCAAAATTGGAAATTTGTGCGTTTTCTAAGAAACATGGATCTATTTTAATTAGCAATTAAAGATTAAAATATTATAAACTTCGCCACCAACTCAATCCGTTTCGCAAAAACTTAGATCAGCAAGTCATCTTCTCCGTCATTCCAACCATCACTACTTCCTCGGATACAACTCAGAATCTTTTTAATCCATCAGATATAAGTTTCTGGTGAAACATCGAACACCAACACATACCCAATCTTTGCATTATCAGCTTAAATCTAACATTTTCTTAATAAACATCCTTACTCCGTGGTTTGTACCGCTCCTAGTTTCTAGGAGAATTTAGGTTTAAACCACAGACACTACGTGGGTCGCGAAGGAACCTCAACCAACTGCCCTGTCCAGTCCTGCGAGCAAATGGAGGGAATGTCGTGTCATCACCAGTTTATACTCTAGGAAGGCTTGAGATACTGGCAGCATCTCTTAACCCAAGATGTGGGACATATGTTAAGGAAACGTGCCCCTGGGGTTCAAATGAGGTACATACAATTATTTGATTTTCTATTGACGGGACCATTTGGAACGACTCCTATTCTTCATTAGATTCTATCCTGCTATACATATTTGTTTTTGCTTTCAACAGGATTTATGAATGTGTATTAAGTGAAATAGGACAGATAATCATACAAATATTATTTTAAGTTTTAAAGTCCAATAGGATAACATTTAAAAATCCCTATATTGTCAGAAAGCTTTAAGATTTTTCGATGTTGGACTAAATCGAAACTTACAACAAACAACAAATTATTAATGTGTGGCTTTTCGAAAGTTCCAGTCATGTTTGCAAATGTCAAGAGTTATTCCAATGTATACTTTTTTTATCAATATTTATCAGCTCTTGCACAATTTAAATCCTTTATCGATTTATTACCAATATCCTTAAAATTATTAAATACATGAAAAAACATCAACTTCCTACTAAAGATAAACAACAAAACAAAAACATATGTATGTATTTCCAAATGACATTGCAAAATGTATTGTATTATAAAACCAATATAATACAGCAGCAACAACAAATTGTTCCATGAAACTAAATACACAGACACTTTTTTGATTGTTGTTTTATTATAAATGTTGGGTGTCGCGACGACGGCCATCAAAAATTTAACCTAAAACTGACAAATTCATGACAACAGCCTCAAAAAAATAAAACAGCAACAGCAGCAGCAATAATGACAGCAACATTAAATACATACAATATGTATTTCCACTAAGCGCGCGCCCCCTATTGGTTGAAACATGAAATATACAGTGGAAACAAAAAAACAAAATCATGTCTGTAGTTGTACGAAGTATAAATAAATGCTGTGCTAACTACCAACAACTTTGTAAAATGCCTGTAAAATGACAGCTAGTCTGTCTGTGTGATAGTCAGTCAGACCTCCCCCTTTGTACTGATTCTAGTCTAGTATAAATATTTCGTTACAATGATTTTCCATAAAAATGGAATTTGATAAATATTCTGTAGTTTATTTTCAAAAATATCTACACACTATTACATACATAGTTAAAATACAGACAGACAACGTAAAAATTTATAACGATTAAATATTGCTAGAACTTTGCACAACTTTCGATTCGTCTGCGAATGATTAGACTAAAAGTGAAAGAGTCAGTTAACAAAAAATCTCACATACATTTAAATCGTTAAAAAGGACTCCACACACACAGTTACATTTGAACAGCTGGGAGATATGAGTAGACAATTTGCTAGAGGGAACGTGTAAGTGAGTGCTTTAGTCATCGTTCAAGTCATATTTTTTTAGGTGTCAAAATAGGGATCAACAGTCAATAAAATTGCGTTTGACATGTCAAATCACTCTCTAACACACGTTTGCATATAAATGCTCATGCCATGAAGGATGTCGGAGAGAGAATATGTAACATAAGATTATTTCTATATGTTTGAACATGTGAAAAATAACAACAACAAAAAATATAATACAAAAACAATTCTGTCTGATGTCTAGTCATTTATATATAAATTTGCTGCTGTTGCTATATTTGTTGTATATATTTCAAACTCGGTGAAAATCTGCTGTTGTCATGATGACTTTTGAAAATTTGTCAACATTTAAACAAACACATACATGCACTGTCATTCTAAACGCCAATCAAACATTTAATAACTCTAGTTGAGTTTTAAAGGATTTCTAAATAAAATACAAACACAACAACAAACAAATAAAAAATATTATATGTTCGAACAACAAATAATTTTCAAGGTCATTTAAAGTTGATTTATTAAAAAAAATGGTTTAGATTTTTTGGGAAATTTTTGTTTGCTGTTGATGACAGCTTATGGAGGCAGGCACACGTTAAAATGTCAAACATTAATTTAACACGGAAATTTTTTGTAAGTGATTCCAAAACTAAATTTAACAATTTGTGAGTGTGTTTGTGTTTGATTGATACACAAAATTTTGCTAGGAAATTTTATTACATTTAATTGAGGAAGAATTAAAAGCTGTCGTTTCCAATTAGATGTCAATGCATTCTACATACCATACACCACTATAGTAGCCAGCGTTTGTGAATCGTTTAAGCAATGTCTGTCTGTCTGGTGATGTCAAATGTTTCCTAGGTCTTTCCTTAGAATGGTTTGACATGGGGTCAAACCAGAGCACCTCATAATCTGGCGGATTCCCAGTTGCCCGCGGGACTTTGCCCCTACTATTCAGTTTGTTGAAGTACCTTCGAAAACCACGTGGTGGCTGTAGTTTAAGCCCAAATTTGCGAGAAGGATTGCTTGGTTGAAATTATGAGTGAAACAATTTTTAGGATAAGTTTCTGTTACCGTGGATTCATAAAATATTGAAATTTGGATAATAATTCAAATATTTTGTATGTATTGGAGCAGGCGCGGATCAAAGGGGGTGTAAGGGAATTTTAACCGACCAAAAAAACCGAAAATTTCCCATACAAATATTAAAATGAGGAAAAAGGAAAAAAATAAGTAAAAATCTTGAGCTGGATCCTCGGCTGTATTAGGGAGATATATATCATCAGCTGGAGTTATTGTAGAGGTGTAATACTTTAATCTTTAATTTATCGGCGATTTTCCTTCATGGTTGGGAGTGTTGGAGTTTACTCTAAACATGCTCAACATCACAATAGGTCCTTGTGGCCACTGAAAGACGTCTGTTAATTATAGATCTGTATTATTCGAACCATCGATTGCCTTCTCCTTCTTCAGGATTAGATTGAACTTCACTGCTATGGCAAGAGATTGGATAGATCGAGTACTTAAACAAAGTGCACGGAAATTGCATACATACGTAAATTGCCGTATTGGGGACGTGGTGAGTATCAAAGAAACTCACCCAGTTATTAAAAAAGACCACAATGAAATAGTAGAACACGGCAGGTGTTTACGTAAAGCACTCAACATTCATTTGTCCGTCTGTGTATCAATAAAACATTGTATGTACGCTACAGGTCGCAATTTGCCAAGGACGAAGCTCAAGTTAGCGGTACTTGCGATATGAAGGATCTGTTGAAATAAATAAATAAATAAATAAATAAATAAATAAATAAATAAATAAATTTTAGGGATTTCGCAGAATATAATATTTTTAAAAAATTTTTGAATGTGATATCACCCTTGATTTCAGCAGATAAAAATACATTAGTCGAATTGGTTTCAAAAGTTTTCACAAACCTTCAGTATATTGGCCAGTGTTATTATTATTTTTATATTCCAAACAAATTCTTCATACATAAATTATTTTACAAAGTAATTTTGCCAAATAAAATTTATAATTTAAAATCTGTCAAACTTTTCTAAGAATGATTTATAGCAAAAAAATTTTTCTTATTAAATTATACTTTAAAAATTTAAAGAATTTTTAAAAATTGCAAACAAACAATTATATATAATAGTACATACATATGTATGTACTTCAAAAATAAAAAATTTATTGTTTTTTTAAATTTGTATTTTTCCAAATAAATAAATAAAAAGCAATGAAGTGAAATTTATGTCATACGCATAAAACAAATAACAATTTTTATTTTGTGGTCTACTACAACAACATCAACAACTATGTACAACTAGTACAACAATAAAAATATGATGTAAAATTTTTTATAATTTTTTTTTATATTAAAAACATTTTTTTGTAAACCAGATAACACATTTATATGTATATTGTAAAATTAACAACAAAAAAAATATATGCAAAAAACAACAAACAATTGGTTTGTTAATATAATTGTGAGTAGTGTTATGTTGTTGATGTTGTATTATTATTTAACAAAATACAAAATAATACAAAAAAATAATGTCGATGTTGTAGTTATTGTTAAAAACATAACATAAGTCGCTGTTGTTGCAATTGCTGCTTTATATGTTGTTTTAAAGCTATTAATTTTTTTTGGTTTGTTTTTTATTTTTGTTTATTTTTTTAAGTACTGAAAAAATAATATGTTAAAAAATATATTTATGTTTTTAAACAGCACCCAACTACTAACGCCCTTTCTGCGATATTGCTACATAGAGGGAGAATAGGAAAATTATAAACATGTAAAATTTACTCGTATTAGTCTAAAGTAGAAATAATAAAAATTTGTCGTAATATTTCTTTTATAATTATTTAATAACCTTAAAATGAAATATACATATAAATTCGAGCTACTCAACTATTAAACCAATCATCCAATGAAAACTAGCATTTGTGTGCTAAAAATGTATCTAAAGAAACAGAACATTAATTTATATACATTTTTATACGCATTTCTCTGAGCAACCAAAAAGTTCTTAAAGGAATAGATCAAAGCCAAAAACGAATATAAAAGGTCATACTAGGTAAAATAATGGACCGATTTCATCAGTTTTTAAAACATGTATGGTTTAAATTTTATCATTATATCTTGAATACTGCGGACTGTAGGTTGCGCATAAGTTTTAAATGACAGCCAGTCAGACAGACAAACCATTTTTAATCGACTTAGAAAGTAATTCTGTAACGATTGGTATATATTAAGATGTAGGACCAATATTTTTTTGCATTATAAACATCAGAACTAGATATTTAAAAAAGAAAATATATTTCTTTAAATTCAGTAATTTGAATTTATATTTAAAATTTTTAAGATAAAAAAAACAAATCGATTAAAAAAAATAAAACCAAAACTTGTCGGAAGGGAAACTGTTCATCCCTGCCTGTCAATATTTATAGATTTATATCGTTTTTATTTTAAGAATTTTAGAGTGTTAATGCTTCATTTATTTATTGGTATGCTCGTACCAATATTCATACCCACAGTTCAATAACTTTCCCGCTCTTTTAAAACCATTAAATGATACGGCTTCTATATAAATATATTTTTCATATTATTTATTATTGAACCACTTTTCTTGCCGCCGCTGCTGCTGGCTGTTATCGCTTCTAACATGAATTATTTCTATTTAATAGAGCTGACTGTAATATTTTATTTTCAATTTTCGCCTTTTTTTTTGCCAAATGCCGTGTACTAGTTGAGGCAGCATTTCAAGCGAAGCATATTAGATTTTTATTTCTATTCCGAAACACACGTTATAATTCATTTTTGTTTTCTTTTACGTTTGATTTTTATATGTTACAATTTTACTGCAAATTAATCACAATTATAATGGCAACAATCACAATATTTTGCAAAAAATAAATATAAAGAATTTTATTAGTAACAAAATTAAATTTGATTTTTACTGTTTATCTATGTGTTTTTTATGTTATTATTTTTATTTGTAAGATTTATTTAGAAAATAAAATTGTTTGCAATTTTAAGATTTATGAGTGTGATGAAAATGTGTGTACAACGAATAGAAGAAATACAACTAAATTAATTTATTTATATAAATATATTATTTTATTAACAACTAGAACGTAACGTTATATTATTTATAATTGTGGAGTTAAAATAGTTTTAAATTCAAATTTTTGCCATTTATTTATGTCTGCTAATTAACGGTAGGTATTAAAGCAAAAACTAATTGTAAAAAAAATAATTTATGACAAAATAATTAAAGACAATAGTAGAAGTATTTAAAGCGTCGATTTATTTGCAATTTATATAAATTAAATGCATGTGTCTTAGGTTTTTTTACTTAACATATTTGTCTTAATACACGTTATAGCTATTATCGTTAGGAAAAATATAAATTAATGTGTTTCTTTTTAAAATTAGAAAATAATGTTTGAAACTAATTATACCCTACACCACTATAGTAGAGAGGATATTATGAGTTTGTGCTGATTTTTCTAGTGCCCAAAAATACCAATCGAATATGTCAATCGTTCCGTCGGCCTGTGTGTCACTTCAAACCTTGTGTGCACGCTATAGGTTCAAGATAATTTGATAAAATTTGGCAATTACAAAGTCTGTTGAAAGTGGTTAAAATCGTTAAATTTTTTCGCCTAGCGCCAAAAAACCGTAACCCCCTAATGGGACTTTTCAGCTTAAAATTATGTTAAATGTTCTAGTACTTCTATAAAAATCGGCAAAAGTTATTTGATATAAGTGTAAACGATGCTGCCAATTTTTCGTAATAATGGGGCTTTATTTTACCCTAGCCCCCATATAAAATCCCGGTCTTAAAGTGACTTCAAGATTAAAATTCATTTATAAACACATATTAAAACTAACATAAATAACTTAAATGTTGACGCAAATCTCTCTCCAAAATTTATAGAAATAGACCGATATTTACCATGATACCCATATAAACACTTTTTAGGAAATTTATTTTTTGTCAACAAATTTTTAATATTATTAACTTTATACCTTATCTGGTGTCCGTCCTAAAGTCGGTGACTTGGGACGATTCAAGAAACGTGTTTATGTGATCAAACTTGTGTTTGTAATTTCTTAGGAATGTTCCAAGAAAAATTTTGTTTCAGATTTTCAATGTGGATTTGCTTGCTATAAATTTCATACAGACATTGAAGTCTTTGTTACCACCAACCCTCATTGTTTTAGGATGGAGATTAGAGTTTATATATGAACAAACATTGAATGAAGTCTTAGATTCATCCAACAATTGTTGAATAATACTGTGCTTCTAGACTGGATTTCGGGACGTAATCTTTTATAGATACAAAGTTGAATCCTTTGTACGGAGAAAAATGGAGAATGTTTCTACCGAAGAAGAAAGCTTGGTTCATTCTTATGAAATAATTTATCCAAATATTTGTAATGAGTTCAATATTTGTTGATCTGGACAAGGATAAATAGGTACTTAATTGAGTTTTTTCTGGACTAAATAAAATTATAGAAACACTAAACTAAAAGATACAAACGATTACATAGTTCTCACAATTCTGCAGGTTAAGGTTTTTTTTTTTTTGATTTAAGATATAGACAATTTTCGATAAATAAATATTAAATTTATACTATACAGCATTATAAAAGGTTTGTATTAATTATAAAAAACATTGCTATAAATATTTCCTATAAAATATATGTATGTAAGTAGTACTATTCTAAACTCCCTCCGTTTACTCAAGTAGTAATACCACATATTAGTGGTGGTCCATTGGACCAAAATACTGCACTCACAAAAAAGTGAATAGAAAAAAACCTAGTGGGATTTTTTTTGTTACCAAGTTTAAACCACGTTCTATATGCATGAATGTAAGTAAATAAACGAATCCATATAGTATATTTAGTGTTAACAATTTGATTTATTGCCGACCTTGTTACATTAAGGCTTTACAGCCATCTATCTATTTCACTTTTTCTCGGCCATGGCGATAACAACAACAAGAAAAACAACAAAGAAATATACACAAAAAAGCACGAAAAACTATATGTACAGCTTATTTGCCATCACTACTAGCAGCTAGCAGTAGTAGTAGTAATGTTTGCATTTTATTCTTGGTATTGTTGTTATTTTTGTTGTGGATGTTGATGATGATGATGGCTGCTGTTGCTGTTTTTTTTTTACAATTCATGTTGTTGTTTCTGTTATGGAAAACTATGGGGAAAAGCAACAACATAAAAATTCTCTTAAAGTTTTGTCAAGCATAACATTACTACTCGAGTTAAAAAGAGATGGCACGTTTTAAATATTTACAGGGGTAAGGAGAGTGTTTGAATGAAATGTATTTAGCAGAGAGAAAGTTAAAGCTCTTGTTGTTTTTGCTGCACTAATTTTATGTATTGTTTTTATTATTGTTGTTTTATGTTTAAGGGAGTTTAACATTAATCATATATAAAAAGACATCAACTCATATCATTCATTCACTCTTTATGGTTTGTTGTTGCAAAACTTTGACGTTTACAGGAAATACGAAACCAATAAATACATTTCCCCTTTTTTCGAGCAGTTTCATTATTACCCCTTAATATCTGTTTATAATGCATGCTTTTGCAGAAAATTAGGGGAAATTATAGCAAAACGTAAGCCGAAATATAGCAATTGTTCATTTTTTTATTGTAAAATTCTATTACTACATAATTTTAATTAAATTAAATTTTTCCATTTTTTTAAAGCTAACTTGATACATATTACCTTTTAATGTTTATGGTTTTCCCATTCTTCTTTGTTTTTATTTCGTTACTATTATTGTTGCAATTTTAATTGTAATTTAGCCTGTCATTTGCGGTTTGGTTTCATTACGTTTTATAATTTTTTTAATTCTTGTTATTTTTTTTATAATTACTGTTAGTTTGTTGCAGTTGTTGTTTCTGTGTGTTGCTGTAATTTTCATCATGCACTTTTTTTCATTCTTTGCTGATTTTTTAATTTGTTGTATTGCGTTTTTTTAATAACAATTAAATTTAATTTGACATAAATGTCAACATTAAAAATGCAATAAATTGCTGTAATTGCACTCGTTTTTTCCTGCTCTTGTAGCGGTTGTTTTTATTTTTTAATAAAATTTTTGTATTCATTACAATTATCTGGTGGTTTTTAATTTTAATTTCTGTAATATTTTAGTGTTAATTAAATATGTTTTTTTCCTTTTTTTAGTTTTAACATACTTATTTGATGTTTAATGTAATTTGAATAACAAAAAGTGCATATTTTGTTTTTCAATATATGGGAAATTTCGTGTCAAGTGATCCAGCTTTTAAAATCGACTTTGAGGGAATCAAAGTTGGATACTTCGGTCATATAGGGGTTTATTCAAATAAGCGTCCGTTTTTACCTAAAGATTCTAATTCAAATTGTCGATAGAAGTTTAGATTTCATCCAAATCGATCTTGTTATTTTTAAAGTTAAAAATATTTTTTTATTTATTCTTGAAAATTAAGTTTTAATCGTGGAGCCTACCACATAAATAAAATTCAAAAATTCGTTTATCTTGAAAACTTTGAATTCTTTAACATCCATGTAAACAATTTGGCCGGCTACCAATAGGCACTACCCATATGAATAAAATACAAACATTTTTAACAGGTTTATCTGAGGAACTATTAGAGATAGAATCATAAAATTTTACATGAAGAACTTTGACATTCATGTGAACATTTAGAGTAAAATGTATGGATTTCAACGAAGGGATAGACACCTTCTATGTTTATGAGTAAAGAAAAAGAAAAAAAATATTCGTATATCTGGGAAACTATTTAATTGAAATCTTAATTAGCTTTTGGAAAAATTGGCGAAGTTGCTTTTAGGTAGCAAAGCACACTGGGTATAGCTAGTAATAATGTATAATACTACATCCAATGAGTAGAGTATTCCTGTTTGAGTTCTGCTAAAAGGTATAATTTTTATTAAATATAATATCATTTACTTAAAGTTACAGTTTCCAATGCATGAAATTCACTAATAAAGATTGATTTTGAAATATGTTTTAATTGAAATATATGTTTTATATCAAAATTTTAAATAACAAAATAAGTAAAATTTCATTTTAACAAAAATTAGGACAAAAAATATAAAGTAAATTACAAATAAGCAACAGAAAAACATAATTTATAAACAAAAAAAATTATGACACTATCTCTCGCTACAAATCCTCATACTTATCACCTAACCCTCGTCTGAACAAAATTTATGTACCCAGGAGGTTATAAAAATGATGTACAACAAATTCATAGAATTTAAAAAAAGAACCTCCTCTTAAACTATTTTAAGCTCTTAAGACATTTTTTCTACATAATAATAAAGACCATAGTCAGTCATTCATTCAATTTAAAAATTTCATTCCTCAATGGAAAAAAAACAATAAAAAGACATACAACCGGCCACTTATAGAAAAATATAGAAAATATTTATAAAAAAATATATTTTCGATTGTTACAAAATATTTGTTGTTTTTAAAGAAATGATTGAGTGGATGTATTTTGTTGTTTTTTTTCAAAAAAAAAAATATATATATAAATATATTTTTAAACAAAAACAAAACATAAGCTGCTTTTAGTAGCACTATATGCGGAGGGGGATTTTCCTTCCATTAAAACTCTTTTTTTAAACTAATAATATTTTTATTTTTTCTTTAAATGTTTATGAAGCGATAAAAATTGTGTCTGTCTGTTAATTAACGAGCTTTAGTTATTTTTGACATTTTTTATATACATATCAAACTAAAACATAATTTACGTAATACAGTAGAAATATTAAAGAGAAGAAAAAAAAATCAAGTGATTGCTTAAATAAGATTGCAGTCGAAAAGTTGTCATACGTGCTAACGATACTACTTAGACCGAAAGACCTGAATAAAGTATCTACCATATATGAGTACATAAAATGCCAACAAAATATTACGAATCGTTTCGACAAAAACTCATCCATCATAATGTGGGAAATTCTCAATTTGTTTAATTTTTATAGCATTTTTATTTATTTATATCGTTTTTTTCGGGTTGTAGTTGTTACCATTAGATTTATGGCATATAGATACTTCTTTATTTATATGAAATTAGAGAAGGCAAGCTTTAAAACCAAAACATATGCAAACGTATAATACAGCGAAATTGTAAATTTTTTGTGGAAATTTATGATTGTATCTAGTATTTGTTCCCTGCACCACTTGATTTCTGAAAAATGCAACTTAATAGTAAACATGTGTAGAATTCTACATACAGTGGGTGAAAAAAGTAAGGAATTGTTTAAGATGTAAGAATCTATTTAAAAATTTTACTATTTTGTTCTAATTTTTATTCGTACGATTAAAAGATTGATTTGGGCAATTCGTTTGTCTAACACATTCAAAAATTGGTCCGTTGCAAATGATTTAAAGATTTCGAGATTTAATTTACTAGTGTTATAAACAAGTGTTATTATTTGTAGCCAAATTTGTAGATTATACTATTAAATATTCAAGTAGTGATAGGTCCTAACTTTGGTTATAATCCATATTAAGTACTCTGATCTTTTTAGATTTTAAAACTTCCGTCCGTTTAATATATGATAGGGCCTAAACGGGTGTATATAGAAGGCTAAAATTGTTGTTATTTATGCAGATCGTTTTAA
The DNA here is from genome assembly GCF_022045245.1 of Lucilia cuprina. Classification (NCBI taxonomy): domain Eukaryota; kingdom Metazoa; phylum Arthropoda; class Insecta; order Diptera; family Calliphoridae; genus Lucilia; species Lucilia cuprina. Next base: position 17,326,453 of record NC_060952.1, read on the forward strand.
ATATTGAAACCGGGAAAATCTGTCTTTATATGATTCTTTAACGTTTTAATCTGGTTTACAAATGCAAGCAGAGTGATAAAATTTTACATTTAAAAGTATTTTATGAATCAACAATTCATTACAAAATATCGTATGGATTGTTACAGAATTGATTTCCTATATAACTCCTATTGACGAAAATTAATCGGCAATAAATAACAATTAATAAAACGTAATAGTATTAATATTATTCCCAAAAAAATGTTCTTAGGCTTTAGTCACTCTCTCGTATTCTAAAGAATTCGTCCTTTTCCAGCAAACAAAAGAACTTCCAAAGAAGCGAAAAAGAAGTAGAATTTACCCTATGGAGGTACTAAAAAAGACCTACAGAGGATTGTCTTAGAAGGGATATCGTTTTTATTTCATTCTTACTTCACTACTTCTGAAAACTTTCTTAAGAATTTGTATGTTCTTTTTATTTGTATAAAAGTATTAACATTAATAATAAAAGTAGATTCGTTTTTATACCCTACACCACTATATTGGGGAGGTATTATACGTCTGTGCTGATGTTTGTAACACACAAAAAAATTGGTCCATACGCACCTTAATGCATACCGATCGATTCAGAATCATTTTTTGAGTCGATTAAGACATGTCCGTCCGTCTGCCGGCTGGCTGGGTGTCCATGTAAACCTTATGCGAAAGGTACAGGCCGCAATTTTCAAAATAATTTGATGACATTTGAACAAGCATGTTTTTTGGCACAGGGACGAAAAATGGTTGAAATCGGTCCATTATTTCACCTAACCCCAATACAACGGTACCTCCCGATTTGGACTTTTTATGCCATAATTACGTCAAATATTCTATTATCTCTCTAAAAAATTGGCACAAACAAGTTTTATATAAGTATAAATGACACTGTAGATTTTCGTAATGACCGGGCCTTATTTGACCCTAGCCCCCATACAAACCCCCCTTCAAAAAATGTCTTAAACGTCTAAAATTGACTTGTAACCGTTTTTATCGCAATGAAACTCACCAAAACTAACTGTTATTTAAAAATATATCCTTTTCCTAAATTTACTGAGGATCGGCCCATATTTGACCTACTTATATAAAGCCTCATTTAGAAAAATTTGTTTTTTTATTAATAAATTGCTTAAGTACTTTGGAATTAACGTAAAATTCAACATAAAAGTTTCTTTATGAAAAATAAAAATTTTAAAAATATACTCATTTATACACTATAAATTCGATTTTTCAACAAGAAATATTTTTTCAATAAAAAATATTTTCTAAAAAGAAATATTTTCTTTAAAAACTAGAATTTTTCGCTTAAAATCCACTGTGGCAAATACATGACTCAAATAACAACATAGTCGCAGCAAAAACATGGACTGTGATATAATATCCAATAAAGTCCTTTTATCAAAAAAACTTAATTTAGCAAAGGCAGAGTTCGAAATACTCTAAAATTTAAATTACTTGAAACAGCCGAACACTTTTTTAAAGTGTCCCAAATTCAATATGCACCAAATTTAAAAGCAATTCTCTTTCCTCTCTAAACTAAATTTGTAATACATTTCTGTTTAAAGTTCACAGTGTCCTTATGACACTTTTAAGAATTGTCATAATGTGAAACTTTTTGGTGTGTCATATGAACGTTATGTCACTAGACAATTGTACTTATCCAAAAACTTATAATTCAATGACTACCACATACCATCTGCATTACTTACAAGGAGTCTTGTAATTACTTACAAATAATATATATTGTAAATACTTACTTTTTAAGACTAACATATTGTTTTCGAATAAAAAAAAATATTTTTTTAGAAGTATTCTCGAAGTTCGAAGGTAGCAAGTTCTTACCTAACTTCATATTTGTAAGCGAATGTGTTAAGTACTTGCCTTCAATGTCATTCCTGTGTTAAAGTGATGATTAAAAATGCTATTATCTAACTAAATTTTAGCACTTTAACCCTGTATATGACAATTAAAGTTTTTGCTGGGAAAATAACAAGTGTATGAAAAATAATTTATTAAATTCAAAATATTAAATAGAATATTAGAGAATATTAAATGACTCAAGTGGTGGCTCTTTGTACACTCATAAAAAAGCCTTGAAACATTTATAAAATAAATGCAACTAAACGCTACCCCTTTAAATCTGCTTTTATATTTTTTTCTCTATCTAAATTGATTAAAAAATAATGAATTCCCTAAAAAATACCGTAAGTATCATTAACACTGAAACCAAAAAACCATCGCTGATAACATAATCGTACTATGTTTTATCGCTTAAAAATATAGAAAAAACACTCTACATACATGTGTTTTTTTATAAGTCTATATGATAAAATATTACTTAAATTATAATAAACTATTATAGTTAAATAAACAAAACATCAATTAAAATACAAATGACACTTATGGGCAACATTGCTCAACATAAATTTGACATTTATTTAAAAAGCTCTCAAAAATATTAAGGAGAAATTAAATAAAACAAACAAATAATGTAAACAGATATTGAAATTAAAACAATGAAAAATAGTTTAATAAAACAATAATTTTTAAGAACAAATTTTTTCAAATTCTATTAAAATTTACTTGTAACCTTTAATTTTATATAACACATTGCACTTGACTTAATTTTAAGTTTTCTAGTTAAGGACATTTGTCAGAAAAAAAGAAAAAAATTATTATTCTCTAAATTAAACCATTAACACCTTCACACCTTAATTTGCGCTACAAGTATACATTTTAAGAAAGAAATTATTGTTTAAAAAAATGAATTTCTCTATCCTTGACATTAATTAGGGGTTTTAAAATTTTATATTGTTTTTCTTGAGAAAACAATAAACAAATGTAGGAAATGTAAAATCGACATCAAGGAAAAAGTATTTGGTTCATATTATTTTTCCCCTTTCCGGCTGACTGAAATGATATGATGATGACGATGGTATTTTACACTAATGCTGTTGTTATAGTCGTTGTTGCAACTTCACAGCACAAGAGAGGTGGTCATAAATTTGTTGATTTTATGACAAAATAGTTGTCATTTTTGACAAGTTCATTTAATGGCCAGTACATGTTACCTGTCTGTCATGGGTGTTGATGATAATAATTGCTGGTGTGTTTTTCTCTTTTTATTTTTTTTTTGCATTTCAGCTTTAGATGGTTGTTGGTTGGCTGGTTTGTAGAATGAGTCGAACAAGTAAGTAAACAACGTCTTGGCTTGTTCCTGGTAAAATGTATACAAATTGTACATCGATGTATAAGATATTTGAATTTTAAGAATTTAAAAGTTGTTTTTGCACAAAAGGTGTATTTAGTTTATGTTATTTGTTTGACACTTTTTTATACCCTACACAAACTAATGCGGAGAATTTATAGTGTAAAATATTATTCAAAATTTTAGACCAATAAATAAATCTTTATGGGTCATATTAAAGACCTTTCCGTTATATCATTATTTATAGTTAACATTTGAAAATAATATGTACATTCAAAAAGAGAATTGAGTAATTCGTATTAAAATCAATCTTGAGCGGTTTCAAAAGTACGATTTGTATAGTTTTTCTTAAGCAAATTATAAAATACTTGATTCAAGTACGGATTCACTAAAAAACCTCATTTAAGTATTTTTTTCCGTAAAAATGTTGTATGGATTCAAGCTCAAATGCTTAAGATTGAATTAAAAATGTAAAATATGGAATTTATTCCAAAATGGGCTTGTTTTAAGCGTTCAACTGACATTGTGATATCATTTGCTAAGAACAAATTATTGCAAAAATATTGTAAACTAAATGAGAATTATATATTAAGAGGGCACTGAAGCTTCTTTTAAATATTTACTTATGTTTAGTACATTAGAACACGAGAAAAAAGGTGGTCCACTTAACACTCTATTGCATACGCATATGGAGAAAAATATACGTGCCGGTAACAAATTTACACAAGTTTATCAATAACATCGGTTGTCAAAGTATATACGTACGACAACACTATGTCATGTTGAGAACGCAACATTGTCAACCACTTTTGTTAACACTTAGACAATTACATAATATTGTCGTACGTATGTATATAATTTGACAACGGATGTTATTGAAAACTTGGTTATTCGAAAACTTTATCACATCTGGACTAAACTATTTCATTAAAATATTTATATTTAAAATTTCATTTATATTAGGTGCAAATCTGTTAATAAATATGTAAATATTTTCATTAAACGTCAGAATGATATTTTCATAATAGAACTCAGGTTCTGGATAAATGATCTTTTTTGGAAAATCTCTTTTAATATGTGTATGTATGCACTAAGCAGGTGTAGGGTATCATGTAATCGAAACTGATCGACTATATATTTTTACATTTTTGTTATTTTATTTATTTTTATAGAAAACGTAACAAGTGCAGCTGTAAAAATCTTCACTCTACTCTTGTATATTCTTGCGTTTCTTGTTGTTTTTGCAATACATACATATTTTGTTTGTTAAACTATTTAAGAAAAAATCATCATTTTGCGTTTCGTATCTGAAAGGTGTGAAATGCTCAATTATCATAAAATTTATATTGATGTTTTTGTTTTTTTTTCTTTCTGTTTCGCATATTGGTTCAGACACTTTAAAATGTCATTGAGAAGGTGTTAAGTTTGTTCGTTATATATATATTTTTTTTTCTTTAAATTATTTATGGTACTTGTGTTTATGGACAGTGTAAATATATTTTTCTTTTTATTATTTAAAATAACTTTTGTCATAAATAAGTTAAGTTTTCAAACTCTTCATTTCCTTTTTTGCGGAAAGATAGTTATCTTAAATGTAATACAGAGAAAAAAGAAAAAAAAAATTGCGTTATGTGTCCAGTTTGAGGAGTTGTTTTTATGGGAAATATTGCAAAGTATTTGAGAAAATTGTTTTAAAGGAATGTGAAATTATCTTTTTTCATAAAAAGTAGGGAAACTTTATTGTTATATTCTTTAAATATCCAAAAAAACGGACTTAATACCATATTCTATATCTTAATAGATTTATGATTTTAAATTTCTTGTTTCTAGGTTCAATATTTGAGAAAATTCAAAAAGTATTAACTGCAACGAAAAAGTATTAGTCCTTCGTATAAAAATATTTCCAGTCACAAAAATCTATTCACTATAAAAATGTCCAAATTAGTTATATTCACACAATTACTACTAAAATGACAACAAATGAAAATTTACCTGTTCTATGTATATCTTCCTGGCTTTAATAAGAATCACAGACATAAAATTCACGAGTCATAAACTTGTGTAAAAATAAACTTAACGTTTATTTCTAATTCAAGGACCTTTTTTCAAGGTTCTATTACCGAAAAACAAACAGCTCTATCTGCTGTAATTTAATGTTTTGCTCAATCATTTAGAACTTACGACACACTTACTAGGGAAATTTATAACAATTTTCACACTTGTTGTAGTTTCCCTTGAGTCACACTCTCCTTGCTCAGCTATTTATGGTAATAATCACGCTTACAAAACAAACACGAGAGAATTTGAATACCAGCCCAGAATATGAATAAAAACAAGAGGAGTCAAAATCATAGCAAATATTTGTTCTTAACAAAAAGTCGTAAAATATAAATCTTGTGAGTAACTCACAACTGCTGGGAAATGGTAAGTTAAAACAAAAATATTTTTTTTTTATTTTACGACTTTCTAAGTGGTTAAAGATATAAAAACTAAAATAAAAATCATAAAAATCTAATAAATGAAAACGGATATAAAATCAAGTAAATATACTAGAAAATAACTCAATTTAAAGGGATAATAAGTAGTAGAAACCCACTAAAGTAGAACTCTTAATACTTATTAGCACCACTACTAAACTTCCGATTTTTCTTTGAATGTTTTACAGACATTGTTGTGTCGATTTTTGGTGTAATAATGACACTTAGTTAAATGTCAAAATGACAGCATGGAACAAAAAAACACAAAAATCAATGAAGAAATTGGAGAGAGTAAGTAAAATAATTTTATGACCCCTTTTCTTTTCTATTTTTGTTGTTCTTATTTCTAATAAGTATTTTGGACTTTTCTTGTTGTTGTTTCTTTTTTTTACATTCATATTGACTTTATGGTTGTTTAGTACGGTTGGTGGTATAATATTTTACATTTCCGACCAACGTGCCACATCTCTCGTTTTTTTTTCTGGTTTTATATTATTTTTACTACAAGCGTTTACAGCAACAACAAATAATGAGAACAACTTTAACAATGTCGTATAGTACTCGTAAAGTCGTAAAACTGAACATGATGATTGTAATAATTTCTATTTATCATGTAATTTGTGAAACAATTTGTTGATCGTAAAAAAATGTTTTTTGTTGTTGTATATATTTTATATATTGAAGCTTTATAACTTTTACGATTTTGTGTGTCTATGTACATATGTTTTATTTTAATTTTTTGTACGCTACAGTTGATGCAGTATATAGAAGGACATCAAACACAATTTGTTGTTTAATTGATTGACAATATTCTAAGTTTTCTGAGAAAACTTACCGGATATCTTATAGAAATCATGCAAACTTGCCTTTAGGGAGTTAGTTATTGTACAGAAACTGAAAAAAATGTCTAAGAGAAATTTTCTCAGTTTTTGAACAAGATTTTTAATTGCAAGTTGCAGCTTCCTTCTAAATAGTTTCTAGCTCTCTTTCTAAGCAAATTTTACTATAGAAATTTGAACAGTTTCTGATCAGACTAAAGAATTGCTTATTTTGAATTTTAGCAAAGAAATTTGCGCAGTTACTGACCGAATTATTTTATTGAAAGTTGGCCGCTTCCAAAAGAAACTTTTTTTTCAAGAAGTTGCTCAGTTTCGGAACAAACTTATCTAGAGTAAAGTATCCAGTTTATAAGTAACTGATCGCTAGAAAAATATAAACTGCTCAATTTATTAAAAAAAAAAATTAATTTGGAAAGTTTTTGCTTTTGCTCACTCGGAGACCCAAAGGTCTATTGTGATTGCCTTATTAAAAAACAAGGAAAATTATTAAAAAAATACAGAAGAACAGAGAAAGATGAGAAGAATGAGAATTATCACAAAAAAAGAAAAAAAGGAAGAAAGTGGGCATGGAAGGGTAACCCCACTTGTCCTTTATCTGATTAAACAAAATATTCTCCTAATAAAATCTAAAATGACACCTAAGATACATCTCTCAGTTCACAGTGAAATCTTATGCCTAGCCAATATCAATTAAGTTCCATGCTGAACCTTCAGAATTGAAATAGTAAAAAGTGTAGGGTAACTTAAAATCGTTTATAGTCCCTGTGTATTATTTACATTCATACACTTGTTGTTATTTCTCAATGCTATTTGTTGCTGCTGTCCTTTGTTGTAAAATATTTCATGCATAATGTTGATGAACAGAAAAATCGTAAAAATTTGACACAATATTACAACTTGTTGATAAGAATCAACTTAAGTCAAGACTCAATACAAAATATTTGTTCGCATATCATGGTTTGTTGGTTCGCAAGCAAGCTGCTTGGTTATTCCATAGAGCTTGGTATGCTTTTTATTTAATACTTTTTATATGTGTTTTTATTTTCAATTTTTATGCTCAATTCATGTATGACATCCGACAATCATTGCTTGACATTTATGACAATAAAAACCTAAAATGTTACTTTAAACATGGCCCACAAATAAAAATTAAACGCACATCAGACAGACTCAAAGTACTAAAGAATACACTCTTTAAATGTCCACTAATTTAGCTTGTCTACTAAAACATACACACATACAAGCCTGGTAAAGCCAACGGATGAGGAAAACTATGTTTAAATATGTATTGGTAAGATGGAAATAAAAAGGGCTTTATCTACAACAAAAACAACAATATTAAAATGATGAGGAAGAAGAAGAAGAAGTGTCAAGGTTTTATTTAATACTAGTACATTCTCAAATTGTTGTTCTTTTAAGTTGTTTTTGTTCTTGTTGTTGTTAAATTTTTACGACTTTTAAATAGACTTGTTAGACAGTTTTACGATTATGAACATGTTCTTTTGATTATTTTCTTGAAATTTTTATGGTTTTTATAACAATTTTGTTTTTATTATTTTATTTATTTTCTCTATATTTTGGGGAAGAGTGAAATGAACAAATTTTTTTCTTGTTATTGACTAAACAATGACCTCGGTTAATTGTTGTTATTATGATGATGAACACGATAATAACGATTATGATGTTTGGAACATTTTGATGAGGACATCGTAAATACTTCTAAATTGGGAGTTATAGATTTTGATTTTATATAATTTTATAGCCTCTGTCTTGGTTTTATATTATAATAACAACAGCAATTCACTCATCAGCATTATGTTAAGTTTAATAGTTGTCAATGGTAGACAATCAGAAAGACGTGAATATGTACGTGTTGCCTCATAAAATAATTTCTCTGTTGTTTTTTTATTTTTCTAGATTTTTACAACTGTTTAATTGTATTTAATTTCCCTTATAAATGTTTAATGATTCTAATATAATTCTTCTTTTATTGTTTTGATTTTTTCCTGTGGATTTATTGTTTTTTATTGTAAATATTTGATGTTATAAATAAGAAGTTGTCATAAAAATAACAACGTGAGAGTATGCAGTAAATTGTTTTGGTATGCCATAATCATTTAAAATGACAGTTGGAAATGTTTTAGGTGTTTAGATGTAGGGCAAGTGCATCATGGTATAGAATATTTTATAAAGTTTAACATTTTTTCCATTAAATATTGAATAACTATCAAGATGCTATTAGAACGTATAATTTTCCAATATCGGATCAAATTTGGAATATAATGAATAGGACATCCCTACCATAATAAACCTGTGTTGAAATCATTACTTCATCAGTACTTACATGGAGTAAAATTTACTTCTTTTTCGTTTTGTTGGAAGTTCTTCTGTTTAATGACCAAAATATCCAATATTCTCTCAGTTTCTAAAGAATCCTCCCTAAAAAATTATTTTAGGAATTATTTTCTACAAAAGACTAATTGTGTAATGCTTTACATTTCATTTCTTGTAATATTTAGCCCACTTTCAAACTAAATCCCTAAAACAGACTTACTTCTTTTAAGATTTACAACTCTAAACATACAAATTTATTATTTAAAAATTTACCACCAAAACGAATTGATTTTTTCCCAAAAGAAAAACTAAACTTAAAACCAAAGTAAATTCACACATTCTAAGATAGAGGAGAAAAAATAAAACAGGAAAATTAAAATGATGAATTTTTGGTTTCTTAAATGACTTATGGGAGAGTCAAATGCATCACGCACTCACTCACAGCCTTAAGATTGATCTAAAAATATCCTTTAAAGTACAGCCTTTAGAAACAAATATTATAATTTAAGTTACATGCTTGTATGTGTATGTATGCATGCATACATTTGGTGTATTGAAAAATGGTGTTGGATTTCGACAAGAATTCTATTGTGTATAGTATGTACTTCTTTGATGAGATTTTTGGGACCCTTGCCAAGATCACAATAGAATTAGAGAAACAAGAATTACATTAAAGAAAAGTGAAAGCGTTTAGAAAAAGTAATACAGACATAAGGAAAGATAAGTTGGAAAAATAATTTGAAACAATAGTATTTAAATGCGTAAATGGCATTAACCACGCTCCTGATTGTTTTCGACAATTTGGTTGCGCCCTCCTTAACGTTTGTTCACATTTAAATAAGAAATAGTTTTCCTTCGAGAAACAACATTAGCTGTGTACTTTTGTGTTAGTGTTTATGTGTATGCATATAGGAAACAAGATCCTTTTACAATTATCAAAAATAATGAACCTTTTATGTATTTTTAGTTTCTTGTATGTGTCCTTTTTAAACTAAATTTCGTGGAATCTTACACTTTGTACAAGTAACGCATATATACACACACACACACAATAAACATATACATTTTGACTCCTAAATTAAATTTTCGAGGTATTTCATCATCATCATTTTGATCTTCATCAAAAATAAAACAAATTTTGTTTTTTTTTCTCGAAAATTTGTTGTTGGTACCTGAATAGTAATAGTTACTGGTGGTGGTTGTTACATACATACATAGTTAGTATTAAGGATGCATTGCTTCTAGTAGTTGTTTTGCTTGTAATTCAAAAGAGCTTGGTCCTTTTTGTTGTTAATGGTGTTCCTCTAATTCGTAATATGCATGAGCCTGTTTATTACTATTGTTGTTGCCAGTCGGGTTCTTGTTGCTCCAGCCGTTGATGATAATGATGTGTGCACGTTGACGACAAGAAGTCAATTTTCAATTTACGACCATTTTGAAATGAGTAATTTCTTTTTTTGTGTTGTACTTCATTTCGTTGATGTTACGTTTCAAAGTGTTGGCAGATATGTTAAAGAATTGTTTCTTACAAAAACTAGTAAAAATGTTTTATATGTTGTAGACCAAAATATATTTGTTCATAGTAAACTTTACAATTGAGTTATTTTAGTAGAAAATATAAACTTCAAATTTAATCAATCTCACTTGGAGTTTATATTTTAGTCTACAAATGGATTTTAGTCTAGAAATGGTTCAGGTTAACCAAAAATTCATTAAATGAATATTATTATTGGTTGCAACCGAGATAGATAATCGACCCGTAAGATTCACGACCAAGCAGCTGACGGGTCGCAGGTCTATAGAGGTTGAAGGTGAATACCCTGACCACAATTTTTACCACGATCATGTCTGTGGTGGCGGTGAATGATCGATCCTAAAGCCATTTTGATTCATCGATCGATTGCTTTAAATATGGTCAGATCATGACCTTTGATAGTGTTGACAAATGGATTCTAAAGCTATTCCGATTCAATGATCGATTGCTTTTAGTATATTTTCTCGTATTAAATATTCAACCTTTTTAATTCATTTTTGTTGAATATTCGCCTGCTTGTAGTAAATCCAGCCTTTTTCTAATCGTCCAAATCATTTCTTTTTTAATTTACTTCGATTCACTTGATTGATTAAAAGCAAAGCAAAGTAAATCCTACGAAAGAAGAGTTTTTAACATATAACCTACATCATTAAGAACTAAGTTTTCATTCCTTTCCATTTTTGTTTTTATGACAAACTACATGTTCATATTAGAAAATTTTAATGTAAGTGTGTGTCTTCTTTTTTCTGGTTGCAGATGTGAAAAATGTTTCGCGTCCTGTATTTCAGATACACACACACACTAACTCATATATTTATACAGGTTTGTATTTTTATCCTTAAATAGAAAACACGCACAGGACACATTTGGTGCATTCAAACGCATCTTAAAACAGTATGCTGCAATATTTTTGTTGTTAATTTTTGAAACCCTCTTAGTATGAGTAGTTTTTCTATTTATTATTAAAATTAAATGTATGTGGTAGGATATTGTAGTTTTGCTGTTATAATTGTATTTGTGTTAAGTGCGATTTCCTTTTATAAACTACTTGTAATGTGCCAAGTGTGCAATTGTGTTTTTTTTTCTAATTTTAATTTTTTTCGAGAAGATGCTGTACTTTTATTCTCTTCATTCATGTTAAACTAACATTGTTTTGATTATTTTCTCTAAACTTAGAGAATTTTGTCAAATTCGAGCTGTTCGGACAAATTTGGAAAATGCGCATGCTTATTTTTTAGGAGTACAGTGGTTTAAATGTATTAAAAATGTTTATAAATGGAGTTGAAATGCTCCATAATAGTTTGTAACATTTACAATATTTGATTTAGTTAGTATGTATTCTTTTGATTTTGAATAAATTTAATTAAAACTAATTTAATCAATAAAAAAAAAAAAATTTAATATACATATGTATATTTGAGAAGTTAAATTAAAAAAAGTCATAATATTACCTACCATTTAATCAGTTAATTACTAAATTAAATCATGGTTTTTAAGTTAATATTGTTTACTCCTAAAAGTATTTGCAGTTTGTAGGCGTCTTTTATTTGAAAAAATAGATAGATTGTTAATATATTTTTTTACAAAACTACATAGCAAAAGTCGTAAGTAAATATCAATTTAATTATATAATAAACAAATTAATGACCAACTAATTTAAGAGCAAATTTACTAGCGTTATTTTGTTTGGTTTGGTTAACGACATTATAACTAAAAGTTATTTAATTTTTATTTATTTTATATTTTTTTCTAAATAACATAAGTACTTAACTGTGTGTTTTTTTGTGTGGCAAACTTAAGTTAAAAGTTTAAAAGCTTTAAACTAAAATCATAGTTTAGATACAATCAACATACACCCATCTATTTGCCATAAAATATCTAGAGAAGTCATAAACTTTTAGTCCTACTCATAATAATACTAGTAATAACGCAATTCTTCTATAAGACGAATGTTGGCTTTGGTGTGGTGACTGTTTTTCTTTTTCGATTTTTTTCTTGACTTCAAGATGACCCATAACTTGAGTAGTAACGAGAAAAAATAATAATGATGGAGTTTTAAGCCGTTTACTTTAAAGGTGTATAAAATGATTATAAAAAAAAACAAACTGTGACGAGATTTAATGTTTCACAGTTAATGAGATTTTGCGTTTCTTTTTTATTATTTATTTAAAATGACTTTTTGTGTTATTTCCTTATGTAGATTTTAAGTATTTTGAATAAATGATAGTGTAGGTAACATTAAGGAAGAAAGACAGTAATGGAATTTTTATTACTTATATATAGAATTTTCTACCTTTAATCGTTTTATAATACATATTACTACCTTTATATTTTTATGTTTCTTAAAATATATTGTAATGCACTTTTTTCGAAATATTTTACAACTTTTTTATAAATTGTTGTCTGAAAATCTACTCTGTCAGGTTTCATTTTCGAAATAAATTTACCTTACGGTTAAAACATCAATAAATTGACAAAAACTAAATTTTTTCGTAAATTTTTAATGTATTTAACAAAAAGTTATATATTTTTTACAAAAGTTATATATTTCAATTTCATTACATTTTGTTCTAAAAAAAATACTTTTGGAATTAGTTAAAGATCTGCCGTAGTTGCTGAGATATCATCCGTTGAAATTAGCTGACGGACAGACATTGTTAAATCGAATCATAAAGTGATTTTGAATCGAATTAAACTTAATCATATAGTTTTGGATCTATAATATTTGCTAGTTATAAACAATATTGACAAAGCTAATAACCTCCGTACTATTGTAATGCATGGTATACAAATTTCATGAATATGCTGAAAACGATGAGTTATAAAGCTTTAGGTAATAATATCTCGAAGAAAAAGCTGACAAAATAGATTTTCGTGCATAGTCAATAACAATGACAACTTATGAATTAAATTGTCCAATTTTTTTTATTTTTTTAGAATATTTTTGGTCCACAAAATAATTTTTTATCATTTTTAGATTTTAATGAAATTTTTGTTTGAAATTAACAAGGCGACATGCCACGCCTTTATATATATGTATATACAAAAGAATTATTCTTATTTGTTTGTAGGTGTTGTAAAGTGTTGGACCTTTACTGCATCTAAAAATCATTAGATGCAGAATTATGAACAGGTGACATTAAAATCCTTATAAAATATAATAAAAAAGTATGTATGTGAAAGACTGTAAAAGGATTTCTTTAATTATATTATTATTTGGGTAGCGGAGAATGCTGGGTATAGCTTAAATTAGTATAAATCTTATAAATGGATACATTTTAGTAGGGAACCTTTAAAACTTTTAAGAAGGAACCAAAATTAAAATTTTTTGTAACACATTTTTACATGATAAATTTTTGCTTAAACATATTTTATTTCATAAGAAAGAATTATATTTTTATATATATTTTTATTATGAATAAAAAAAACATTAAAAAAGTCAAATAAAAACTAAATGGTGAATTGTATTGTTAACTGAGTGTCCGGCCTCTTGTGGCATGAACTACTTGAAAATGATCTTAATAGTTCGTTATAATAACCATAAAAAAGGATTTTACAACGAACCTAAAAAAACTATGAATAATAAAAACAATAATAAACTAAAATGAAAAAATAATAAAGAGACACGAAAAAAAAATAATCGAAAAATCTCTGTCGCATATTTTAGTATCAAATTAAAATTGCATTTTCTCTCGACTTTAATGTGACAATAAATATTTAAATGCGTAGATGTTATTTGTTAAAAAAAATAAAAATTTTAATTAACTCATGTTTATGTGTTTAGTAAATTTTATACTGTTTTGTTTTCTGGTTGATTAAATTTTTTGAATATACATACATATTTTTCTTCGAAATAAAACCCGGTTTAAAACGGTTTTAAGTATTTACATAATTTTTTTATATGTTGTCTCTTTTTAATCTTGCTTTTCTTGGGTTTTTAATAAATATAAAATAATAAGTTTTTTTAATTCATATTTTCCTGATGTCTTTGGTTGTATATATCACATTTTTTTCTCAATTCAAATATCTTTTGTTCATAGATAAGGAAAATTATGATTTATTGTTTTTAACCTTTTTTATTCTTTTGTTAGAGCTGCAGTTGAAGTATGTATAAAAAATACTTATGTATGTTTTTTTATGAATTTTCTTTTATTGTCTGTATCTTTTAGTTGTCTTTATTTTCGGATGCAATTGTCACTTAGATGAACATCTTGTTTTTGTAGTTATTGTATCAATAAGTATACATGTTTATGAAGTTGTGTTATTTTGGACTTTCGATAGAATTGTATTATTTGGGAGTCATGGTGTTAAATATTTAAAATTTTTCAGTTGTTTATAATAAATATTGTCTGATTTGGCTTGTATACATTATGTGAAAAATAAAATTTGTGTGAATTTATCTTTATCATACCCGGGGCGTTTAGCCATCTAAATTTAATGTAATCTGTACTAAATTTATCACGATTTTGTCTTAATTTATTTTTTTTTTAATTTATTGAAAATTCTTAAATTTTTTCTTTAAAAATCAAATCCTGTTCATAAATGGTGAAGATGTGAGTAGAATTTTCAAGTATCATATTTTTGATCACATTTCGATATATGTATATAATGCTTGTCTCGACCCATCTTGTAAATATTTTTCTTTACAGTTAACAAAAACTAAATGAAAATTTCATAAAAATTACAAACCCAAAAAAAAAAAATCTTTTAAAAACTTAGTTAAATAAAAATAAAATGTATTTATTTTTTTGTCCATGTAACGAAAGCTCTCCACAAAAAAAAATGGCAAAATTTGAAAATGGAGGATAATTCTCCTTATTTTAATAAAAAAATGATATTATCATATTGAAACATTAAAATAACGCAAAATAGCGATTTGAAAATTTTATATTATTGGAAGGAAATGTATTTATTTACGAAAAAGAATTTGATACTTTTAGATGCAAAACTTAAATTAAAATTGCTAATAAAATCTCTTTTCACTACTTCTTCATTAGCATTTTAACTCGTAATTTTATCATGGTTAAAGAAGAACTTGAAATTTCGCTTACCAAGAAGTTCTTGAGTTAGCTTTAATAATAGAAAGAGCGAGAATACTAACTAGGAACGGTTTTTTAGTCAAATTCTTTGCCCACTGGATATGATACCCTACACCAGACAGTATGTTAAAAATGGAGATTATTAAAAAAAAAATAAAACATTTGATTTGCTTTTTAACTTTATTTCGGAATATTTTTACTTTTTTTTGGAAAAAAAGAGATTTTTTACTAGAGGGCTCAAAGGCGAGTAGGGGAAAAAAATGCCCTATCCTTATAAATGTTGGTAGGGGATGCTAAGTCTACTTCAAAGTTATTTGTGTAGAGATTTTTTACTAGAGGGCTCAAAGGCGAGTAGGGGAAAAAATTGCCCTATCCTTATAAATGTTGGTAGGGGATGCTAAGTCTACTTCAAAGTTATTTGTGTAGAATTTAAAAGTGTTATTAGTGTTTGTAAGTGAATTTTGACCTTTAAGTCATTTTCTGAAGGGAAGTTTGTATGGAGGCTAGGGTCAAATGAAGCCCGATCATTACAAAAATCGGTAGTGTCATTTAAAGTTCTATAAAAAAGTTTTGCGACTTTTGACTTAGATCATTGAAATTAATTATAAGCCCAAAAGCCCTATTTGGGGGTACGGTTGTATGGGGGCTAGTCAAATTAATGGACCGATTTTAACCATTTTCAATAGGCTTCCTTCATGGGCCAAAAGAAGCATGTGTGCCAAATTTTATCCAATTATCTTGAAAATTTCGGCATGTACTTTGCGCACAATATTTACATGGACAGTCAACCAGATGGACGGACGGACATAGCTTAATCGACTCAGAAAATGATTCTAAGCCGATTGGTATACTTTAAGGTGGGTTTAGGACGAATATAAGGCACATATACTCTTAGTTTTCAGATTTTTTTAAAACAATGTGTCAAGGATGATAAATAAGTACACTCATATTATATCATTTGTAAATCATTACTAGACTTATTCTAAGTAATGCAGATGGTAAGTAGTAGTCATTAAAGGGCGATTTGAGTAAGTGCATTTTCTTATCCTAAGCTTATATGTATGTATGTTGTACTGCAATCTTAGAACTTGAGTATTTATTTCCCGCTAGGTGCCTTAGACATTTGCCACTTTAATGAATTTTTTTATCAATCACAACATTTAACTAGTATTTCTACATTTATCAATAAATCTTTAAAACATTAACACTGTTAATCAATATTGACAGGAAAGGTATCATAAAGATACAAAAAAATACATATTTATATCACTCATAAATTTTGTAAATAATAAAAAAATTTATTGTTGTATTTTAGCATGTACACATATTTTACATGAATTTGATGAGAATTAAATGTGACAAACTTGATACAATTTCAGTTGAACGAACAATTACATGCAAATTTGATAATAACAACAATAATAATAAATGTGGATGACCTTAAAAATATTTAGTAGATATATAAAAATAAAATAAACTGAAATAGATAGAGAAATGTCTGCAATCCAGACACACTCTCGAATAAAATTTTCACAACAGACACACCGACCAAACAAAATATCTGCATGAAAAGCAAACATTTTTTGTAGTTAGAACGTGCGTCAAATTTGAATGCGTCATAAAATTTATTTGAAATGTAGTGATAAGTGTATCTAACACCTAGTTTTTTGTTATTTTTCTTGTTGATTGCGTTTTATTTTAAAGCGATTGTGTGTTTGTATAGAATTTTAGAGTTAGAATAAATTAAACATGACCAATATATTGTAGTGTCGCGTTTTAATAAATATTTAATATAATATTAAGAGCTTACAATATGCACAATGGGTTGAGATTTTGACATATCGAGATTTCCTCTAATCTATAAATCAATTATCTTTAAGTCAAATTTATTTAATTTTTTTGAGAGAAATGCAATATATAGAACAGCATTGATAGTTAATTGGCGAATTGATATCTGGGCCATGGTTCGCCCTACATGATGGCGATTTATTGAAAATATAATGTTTTCTTTAAGATTTTGTATAAGATCGTAAGTCGGTCCACTCATTTCTTATACGAAAAAAACTTAATTGAAAAAAAACTATCTCCGTAATTGATATATAAATGCTTTCAAATGTTGATCCATTTATAGCAAGATCGTCTAAAAAAGACCCAAATATATGTTAATACTGGGTTTAGGACCAATATAAGTTTAGTAATGTTTAATATATTTCTTTTTTACTTATAAGTATCTTCCCATCCATAGTGCAATTTTTCTATATTTTTTATTTTGAAAAAAATTTAAACTGTTATGGCAACGTTTCACCAAGCAACAATAATTTTAATGACATCAGGATAATAATTTGCATTCTATTGCTTTTATGTATTTATGAAACTATATTCAAACATTCATCGTACATATTGTGATTATTATGGATTTGAATCTATCTACATATTTCATTACATGCATATTGCTGGTTATGGTGGTGTGTGAATATCTTGCATGTATGAATTTTATTATTATTATGTTTAAATTAAATGCATTTTCAGTTTCTTCTTCACCCTTACATTAGGTTGGCCCTATTAATATGAAAAAAAAAAAAAAATAAGTTAATGATGTTCCAACCGAAAATTTGTAAAAATCTTAATATTTGTAGATACACCATAATCTTTTAATTCAGCTCATCGACGTCAGGACAAAAAATTTGAGAAATGGTTTCTTGGAATGAACTAAATTTTCATAAGAAACATCTACTCTGAGCCACCCTAATGTACATTTGTATACTATACTATTGGAAAGAGTTGTAACTATACCATTTGAAGTTTTTTTTTGTTAAATTTTTAAATTTTTTTTTTCTATTGTTGTTGGAACTTTATTGTTATTATTGTCATATTGCATACTCATCACCATCATCGTTGATATTAAACTCTAATATGAATAGTTAAGTGAGTTTGGCAAAATAAATAAAAAAAAAAATCATAAAAAATTGATGGAAAAAGCTTTTTGTATTGTTTATTTTATTTTTATTAACACCGCGGGAATGTGACAGCTTGGTGGGGAATATATTTATGTATGTGTTAATTTTATCAAAATTCTTATACAAAATTTCTACAACAATTCCAATCATTTTACAAAAACTATTTATTCAACATACCGCAATATGCGAACGAACTTTTTAACTATATTCTTATACTACAGTTGTAATGAATTAAGTATAAGTTTGCTGTTTCATATGTAACATTTGGTAAAATTGAAGAGAATCTATATCTAATCCAAATGACAATTTAGAAAAAAAAAACACAATTATCTATCAGTTAATGTATTAGCAAAATCTATTTATTTGAATAAAGTCAAAATATTTTAAAATATTTGAAGGGCGTCTAATAATCATCATAATCGATTACAATTTTAATTATTTATCTGTGCATTATAAAATAACAGTAGAGTCTAAATAGTACAATAGTGTACTACATTTAATAACGTAGTGCATTTACGTACTATGTTAAATTGCTTCCAAGAAATGTGTTTTTGTAAATTTATATTCTGTATGTTATCAGGATTATTTTTGATACAAATAAAGTGCTGGTTACCGTTTTTACTGAAAACACTGGAGGAACTGCGTAATATAATTTTTCTTAGTTTAAGTCTAAAACGTACTTTAAGATCGATTATATTATTTTGAAAGATACCCTACACCACTTTAGTTTTAAGCCATTTCCGCCCGTCAAACTACAGATCGCAGTTAATTCCCTTAAAAACAGCTGTATTGCAATGAAATTCGCTATATTTTACTTAAATGTCAATCGAAAATACCTCCACCAATTTTTGTTATGATCGATGGATAATTAACCCTAGCCCCCCTGGAGACTATATCCATAAAAAATGATTTTTTCTTCAAAAATATATCGAAATTAAGAAAGAACTCGAACTCAGCATAAATGCTTTATTTCTAATGTGAGTTTAAATTACTGATTAATTCTCAATATTATTTGAAGCATCAAAATCGCAGATTTAAATATTTGCTCATAATCCAGATATCGTTATAAATAATTTGCTTTATACAAAAAAAACATAAAGTTTAAAAAATACTTAATTAGTCCAGTTAAGATGGATATATTTCATTTACTTCTTATGGACGTAATTCGATGTAAGAGCCTTGAATACCGTTAGTGTTTCTTGCCGTTTGTATTTTAATAAAATTGAATTTTAGTGTAATTCCTGTTATTTTATTGCTTACAATTTTATTGCTTACAATAATAAAAATACACATATTTACATTAACTTAAATATTGTTTGCATATTCAAGAACACAAACACTCTATGAAAGTATTTATGGATATCTATCATTCACCCACCCATTAACCAAACATGTGTTGCTCATTGCAATTGTGTCTGGTGCATGATTTTGCTGCAATTATGATTCATTTTTTTTTGTCGCATGTCATCGTCATCGCCGCATTCACATCAACAAATATGTGTGTTTATCATTGTGATCATTATCATCGTGATTGTTGTTGTCGTCATCGTTATCATTGTTATCAAATTTTATTATAGTCATTGTTTTGTTGGTAAATGTTGCTTCTTTTTGTATGACGTGTTTATAGTTTTCCGCCAATTTAGAATAAAGTTGTAAACATATTTTTGATTTTTGTTTTTGTTTTCTTGTATGTGAAGTAATAAACTTGACCTGCAAAAAACGGTGAATAATATTTCTGAACTCGGGTGTAATATAGTTATCAATACATTTACATGTTATCAAAATATTTTTTTTTCGATTTAGACGTAAAGCTAGGGAATTTTCATAGTTAATCGCATGTGTTAGATTTTGGCCATAAAAAATAACTTTAACATTGTTTTGTTATCTATGGACCAAAGTAAAATATTTCTGCACTAAAATCTTATCTCATCCACTATTAACTATAAATTTAATAATTTCCGCATTTTCTTATCCTGAGATATTGCAAAAATATTGTACTTCTAATATTTTTGCTTTTATACAATAAAACCTGATTTTTTTCATAAAAAATATCCAAATAAATTCATAATGAATGATTTGTCGAGAAATAAATTTCAAGGAAATACAAAGAATAACCAACAGAACTGTAATTTGACAAGCGGTAGATTAGATCGTGCCTTATTGGTCCCATGTATGCAGTAAAAAGCGGGAAAAAGTACAACAAATAAACAGTTAATGAAGATAATAAAACCACAATTATCTAAACTAATCTAGTGATGAAGAAGTGGATTTTATTTATTTGTTTATGTTAATTTCTGTTTCTTTATGGTCATATACTTTAAAGTTCCTGCATTTGTCTCTTCATCGAAGTCATAAATCTTTAAGTGTTTATCTCCGGGAAAAAAAAACAAACATCTAGCAACAACAAAAACTACTCTTGTCGTAGGAATGTGAGTTGCGCATGCGCTTAGTATGATGATCTTAAAGTTGCATATCAACCTTTCCAGTAAAGTGGTGCTCTGATTTTTCTTTTGCTGGTTAGGTCTTGGTCTTAAATTATCTGGAAAAAAAGCTACAACAGCAACAATAAATGGTCATATAACCCTTTTAGAAAGGGATCATCATCCAGCCAGTAACCTGTTGTTGGCTGTGGCCAAGTAGATGATGATAGTGAAGAAAAAATGTTTTATAACCACACGACGACTAATTATCGAAGTTTAAATTATAATTACGCTTGCGCGTGCTGGAACAAAATGTTGATCTTTGTTTTTTTCAAAAACTTTTAAAGTTTAATCTGTTTAAGTGTATGTGTGTGACTTTGTGATCATCACACGCACATCTAAAGGCGGCTTTTTTTGTTTTCTTGCTGCTGCCCAGAAACAACATGGTTCATGTTTAAGCCACTGGTTTCATAACAAATGTTTAAATATGCTCTACTGCCAATATTTAGTTGGTAGAACCGCTCTTGCTGCTATTGTTGTTACTACATTTACTACTTGTGCCAGTAGAGCGTGGAGCGTTGAAGCATTAACTAAAGCATCGATTAACAAGATTTTGTGATTTTGAATTAATAATGTTTTATTGTTTAACAGGCCATATATATTTTTGTTCTTGTTTTTTTTTTGTTTATAAATTTTTCTTTTAACTCGCAGCATTTCATTTGGCGCCATAAATCTATCAACACTGTGTAAAAATGATCACTACTTTAAAGTGATCTCTTCCACTTATATATGTATGTATGTCTCTAGGCCTGTCTGTCCAGCTGTCTGTAGTTTCTTCGTTTTGCCTTGCATTTAAGCAATAATCATATGAAACTACAAAATAGTCAGTCTATTCTACAACCTCATGTTGTGAAAGATTTACTGCCTTAATATCTGTAGTTTTTTTCAACTTTGCATTTCTTTAAAACTGCATAATGGGCAAGATTTTTAACCTATAACTATATTCACTATTTTATAAACATTAAAAAAATTCAACCCATTGTAAATCCAAAATAATTATTTCCTCTAAAACTCTTATGGTAAATTCATCGAATGCGTATTCACTGATCAAATCTGCAGAATCACTTAAGGAATTCGGTATCTGATTAGTCCATATGAAAAACCTAGATTTCTTAATCCCCAGTAATGTTATCGATCTTGCGCCCATTGTGCATTATTGTTACTCAAAGAAACTCTTTTTTTTCGTCATCTTATACAAATTAAATTTTTTCACGTGATTTTTGTGCAAGTACATTCTTTTCTTCTTGGGTTTCTTTTCCAAAAAAAAAAAAGTATTTTTCCCCTTCAACACAATTGTTTTTAAAAAACGTATTAAATATGTTTTCATACTGTTGTTCGAGTCATCGTTTTTACGAAAAAAAAACTGTGAAAATGCAAAATTGTTTTATGATCTCTTAATCTTAATCGTGCTGCAACATGTCTTATTTATGATTTGTGAATTGGTTTTTGTGCAGCAACCGACATGATTACATACATACAGAGATTTTATTGTAGTTTATTTTTATGATAACTTAACTCCTCAACAACAATAATACTCGTAATAATCATAACAATAAAAAGGGGTTTTTTCATCCAGAACCGCAGTGAACTCAAGGCTTAAATGCCAGCCACTGAGCGAGCCATTCCGGCAACCAAACCTGACCGAATTGCCCATCGAAAGAAAATAATAAATACTATAAAAATTATTTTTTTTCTCTCTCTCTCGAAACGAGTGTTCATTTGCCACTTCATTTAATTGTATTCACATTATCGTTTCAGTAATAAATCATCAATGTGTTTTTGTTAAGTTGTTTGGTTTGTTGCTCTGTTTGTTGTTTATTGCTGGTTTTTATATGGGTTTTTTCTCACCAGAGTTTATTTTAAATGGTTGTTAGTAAAATGTAAAATCTTCCTTTTTCAAGTTTACAGGTTTTTGTTTGCTCAATTTTTGGTATTGAAGGGCTGTGTTGGAGCTTGTTGGTTTTGTTTCGTTTTATAATTTTATTACACCATATTTAACAAGTTATTAACATTTGTAATTAAATGCTCAGAGGTGTAATAAAAATATCAAAATCTTGTTACTTAAAACTAATTGATTATGTTTAAGATGTGGTCAATTAGAACTACTTAGTTGGAGCTAAAACATAAGACATTGTAGGGTCATTAAATCAGATTGTCTGCGGATGCGATACATTTAGATGGAATATGTGTTTGTTGATATATAGCTCTTATTCTTTTAGAATCCAACATATATTTAAAATAATGGGTTTTGTAGAAATGTCGAACGATTACATAGACCGGCAAAATTTAACCCCAGAGACCAAAGTATACTTTTTATTAAAGTATTGAGCTGCGATAGGTCTTAATTTCTGAATTTTTTTATCACATCTTGGATTTTAGATACTCAAAGTAATTTTTATATGAAAGTATTGAGTTGCTCTAAATCTTAACCTCTGAATTGCTCCAACACATCTGGGATATGAGAAATCGTGTCCTGAAGTTTGATTAATGCTATATTGGCCGTTTTGAGAAGTTATACCAGTGAATTAACTGACTTGGAGGAAGGGTTCCGAAGAAGTCTAATGACTCATTCGGTTTCTAGTTCAAATAAAACTCGAGGAATTAGAAACACCTGTATGTTATAGTAAAATGCGCTAGCTTAATTTTTTAAACACATATCTCAAATTATAATAAAATGTATCTCCTTTTCATAATTTTCATACATATCTTCAATGTATCTGCTTTATATATGAGTTTTATATTAAATCGCGTAAATCTTTGTTGAGTGGTTATTGACACATCACACAAGATTAAGTTGTCAAATTGTTTGTCTATCATGTTGTAATTATATATACTATTTTATTTTATGCACTTTCTGTTTTATTGGTCTGGTCAAGTAATAAAGAATTTGTAGCTCCATTGCTGCTGCAAGTCTAGTTGTGTTTGATGCTTTAGTGTTAATAGGTTTTATAAATAAATATATTTATATAGAAATTAATTTAAAGGGATTTACTTTTCTAAATATTTACTTGAATTACTTGTAAATGTTTTACAACATTTCCGGTTGATTTATTGATTTATTACCGTAATACGGTGTTAAGTTGTCAGGCAATTTGCATGTAAGTGTTCTAGGCAATTTAAAACTAGTTATTTAGCAGTTAATATAAACTAAGGCAGATTGTTTAAAAACGTTTGAGCTAGAATGTTTAGTAGATATTAGAATAACCAATAAAATTATCCAAATATAAAGTTTTTTAGCATTGCCTTGTCTACTTCATTAAAGCTCCTCAAATTTTATGTAAATCTTATAGCTGGTTTCTACAGTATAAGGTATATAACTTGGTTTGAAGGTGCCGAACACAAGGGTATATCAATATCTTAGAATGGAATTTTTTAAACAATCCAATTTTTATGTTTGTGTTTAGATATCGAAAAAATACATATATGTATATATAATCTGCGCATACTACTCCAGTTTTTTTTTAACAGCAGTACCAACTATTTCCCAATTTAATTTTTCTTTCGTTAAATTTATATATAAAATAGTGAATTCGAATTTTTATTAAACAAATTTAAATTCTAAGAAGAGGTATAAAAAGTTTATACTTATCGAAAATCTTACTTTACAAAAAATAGTATAAATGAAAAAGATTACGAAGGCGACCAAGTCAATAATATATCACGATAAAATTGCGAAATTGTGGCAGTAAAGTTAAATAATACGTATACGTCACATATCCCACACAATGATGAAACAAATTGGTGCTAATTTTACTATGTAATAGGCAATGAATTAGACGTTAAGTGTACTTTTTAGAAAATTATACTCTTTTTGTAGCAATGGAGAAATTTATAGAAGACTTAAAAAATGTGGTCAAAATAGTTTTTTCATTAAATTTTTTAGAAGACAGAAATTTCAAAATTTAAATACAATAAAATACAATAAAATTTTTAACAAAATATTGAATTTTGTATTAACATGTATGAATGTATAGTCGGGCGTAGCCGACCATATGATACCCAGTCAGTATGTATGTTAAAAACGGGGATTATTAAAAAAAATAAAGCATTTGATTTGTTTTTTAGCTTTATTTCGGAATATTTTTATTTTTTTTTTTGCAAAAAAAAAAAAATAAAAAAATAAAGGGGCAAAGGGGAGTAGGGAAAAATATGGCCCTATCCTTATAAATGTTAAGTCTACTTCAATTCAATATTTTTTATTTAGAATTTAAAAGTGTCATTAGTGTTTGTAAGTGAATTTTGACTTTTAAGTCTAGGGGCTAGGGTCAAATGAAGCCCGGTTATTATAAAAATCGGTTATGTCATTCAAAGTTCTATAAAACTAAGTTTTGTCGACTTTTGTTGACATAATAGATCATTTAAATTAATTATAAGCCCAAAGTTCCAAATTGTGGGTACGGTTGTATTTGGGCTATGGATCGATATTAACCATTTCAATAGGTTTCGTCCTTGGGGCTTGCGCACAAGTTTTATATGGACAGCCAGCCTGCCAGCCGGCCAGTCAGACGGACATAGTTTAATCAACACAGAAAATGATTCTAAGATTGGTATACTTTAAGGACAAATATTTTTGTATGTTACAAACATCAGCACAAATCCAATATACCTTCCCCACTAAAGTGTTGTAGGGTATAAAAACCCAATATACCCTCCCCACTAAAGTGGTGTAGGGTATAAAAATGTAAAAATAAAAATAATTTTTACCAAGAAATCTTAAATTCCTGAAAAAAATGTGGAAAGTCCCCATATCAGGGGAGGGGTTATCGAAACACTACAGAATTTTTAATTTTTAATTTGGTGCTTGAAGACACTCTATATTTAATTATTTTTGAGATCCTAAAACAAACAAAGATACCCAAGGTATTCTAATTCGCGGAGCCCTGGTCCATATTCAAAACATAAACACTATAACACTTCCTCTTCACACAAGTAAAAAAACAATTAAAATCGGACAAACCTCCCCCTCTTGTTCTAATGAACGTTTAACGGTTGACAATGCACTTGATAGGTATGAAAAGAGATTTTAGCCAGGATAAGGATTCAAGACTGTCGAAATAAATGTAACAAGATGAAATGAGGGAGTAACATGGTGTAGAAGTGGTACAACTATGGTAGTTAATAATATAATATGGACAAACTAGCACTAAGCTGTAAATATGATAATACTAAAAATATAATTAAAGAAACAAACATATACATACAAAAACCTACATTTATAAGTAATTGTGTTAGCGTTAAAAGTCACTTGGCAAAAAATAAGCCTGAAACAGTTGCAACAATTCAGGACACAGCTGGATGAATGTGTTACAGTTAATACGCTTCAGTACTTTCCAACTCATGCACACACTTACAGATTGCATGAAAACCACTACAAATACAATGATGATAGTCTTTGCAATATTGCTAAAATAAAACTCACACTAACTATGATGGCATGGTTTTTAAAAATGCCTGACACAAAGAGCAACTTACATACGTAAATAGGTATATTAGTGTTATAACATTTTCTTGAGCGGCAAAATACCATAGCCGCTACCTTATAGCCAAGAATGGTCTGATATCAATAAGCTTTTTTAAAGTCCTTTTTAGTGAAGACTTTCCGCACCGAAAGCGAATTTTTAAAAGCTTTTGTTCGCAATTCTTCTAAAATTATTTAATTTGCAATATTATCGAGATTTGTTACATAATAGGTCTGTAAAGAATAATTATCTGTTTAAGATAATTTAATAAAAATACAAATTAAAATGAAATACAAAACTTAATGACTTTCTTGGATATTTGCAAAAATTGCAGAAAGTTATAACCCTTATTTATGTACATATGCTTGTATGTACGAATTTGTGTAACCAAACCAAGTCAGCCCTGGCCAAGCCAGTCCAGACCAATGGTGAATTAAGCAACAAACAAACATTGGTTTTTATGATCATTGTTGACGCCGCTGTTAATTTTTTTATATTTTATTTTTAATTTTCTTTGTTACAGTTGAAGAGAAAGTTAATTAAAATAATGAGTTTTTATACAATTGTGGACAAAAATGGTTGACGAATGTATAATACTTTCACATATTTACCACGAATCATGTATATAAAAGTATGTACATTCATGTGTGTATGTATTTGTATTCGTATGCACACTTTCATCTGTTTTTATGTATGTTTCATTTTGCTTTATGGTATCACTATATACATATATATTCCTTTACTTGTATTTAGTAGTTACTCTTTGTTGGTAAAAACTTTAAACAATTTTTTACTTATTATTTTTGTTGTTGTAATTGCATTGCAATTTTAATTAAATGCATATAAAAACGCCATTTTATTTTAACATATGCCTGCCTGTCTTTCATTTTTTCTGCAATTTTATAAGATGAAAATGTAAAAACAATGTTTTTGTTTATTTGATATTTATAAACATTTTAATTATATTACATTAATTTTAAATGCAATTTTTGTTTGGTTTATTTTCAGCAACTCCATATGGAAATTTGTAAGTGACAGCTTTTTATAAGTTTTCATATAATAAAGGATATTTTTGTTTGAAATTTACAGAATTTAATTTTCTGTATATTTGTAAAATTCATTTAATATTGAGAGTTTATTAACAAGTTATTGACTTTGGGTTAATATCGTTCGATATTTTTGTTAAACAATAACTATAACAGGAAATTGCTGGAAAATATTTTCAGAAGGAAACTATTTTTGAAAATTTTATAGGGGGAAACCATTATAGTTTTTATCGCAAAATTTCTAAAAAATGTCAAGATTTTCAATAAATGTTAGAGAACTGTAGTTCTTTCAAGAAAAATATTTTTCAGTTTCTTTTATTTAGAATATTCACATTGTTTGAGAGGTAAAAGTGGTCCACAGGACACTCTAAAGTACATATTCTGTATGTGAGATGTCGAGAACTGTGGTCCTTTCAAGAAAAATAATTTTAAGTTTCTCTTATTTAGAATATTCGCATTGTTTGAGAGGTAAACGTGATCCACAGGACACTCTAAAGTACATATTCTATATGAGAGATGTCGATAGCGCAGGTTGATAAAATTTTGAAATAAATCGAAATTTTTGGTCACGATATCTCAAATCCCATATGCAATGCAGGCATTATAAGGCCATATTAGGTATCAATTCTTTGGATTAGTAAAATTTGACGGCGTGTGTTTATTTATAATAATTCAAAATAAAAATTGAAGTTTAAGGTCAAAAATTTTATTTTTTTTTCATAAAGATAATGTCCTGTGGAACAAGCTTATAATGAAAATTTTTGGTGAAAAATACTTACAGAACAATATTCTTATATATTTTTTAATTAATTTCCTCCTATATTAATCTATAGGAAAATATCTAAAGTATAAAATAAATTTTGTTTTAAATTTTCTTTTATTTAATGTATATCTAATAAACAGCACTGATATTTAATTTTAATCTCCTCCACACTCTTATACATACATACTTTCCAGAAATTTTAAGGACAATTGATTTCGCATGTTATAGTAAGAAAAACACACACTTGTATACTAACTACATTGAGTCATACCCACATCCTTGCAAACGTTTGTTCATGAACACACGTGTATAATGGTCATTGTTTCGTTAATGTTATTTATTTTCTAAATGTTATTGTTTTTGTCCTTATAATACACGCACACAAACCTGCATACATACATTCGTTTACATGTTTTATATAGTTGTTGCAAAAGCTGTCAAGTTTTTGTTTCTATTTTCACTACAAAACAATTCCCAAAGGTGTAAACGCAAAGTGATTAGACTTCAGGACAAAATGGGGAAAAAATGATGATGATACTTATACTACATACTCCCATTTATGCACAAAACAGGAGCAGGATTAAAATGACCTTCAAATTCGACTATCACTTCGAACAGATGGAATTCTCTGAAACAATTTTTGTATAATAAAAAATTTTCTTTAGAAGTTATATAGAGTAAATTAAGAGTTTACAAATTTTTAGCTGAAGTTCTGCATTTAAGGGTACTTCTCAGTATAACCTCTTATGTAGGTGTTTATAAATGTATCCCTGTATATGATATTAAGGGGCTAAAATTAAAAGAATGAGTATCTCTGAGTATAAAATATAATAATAAGATGAACTGCATGTGTGTGATAGATAAATATGTATGTTTATGTGTGTGACAGTGTTCTCATACGAGAATGAATTTGTAACAATATATTAATTGAAATGTTAGTAAGTTGTGTTATTTTTGTTGTTGTTATCGGTAGCTTTTTGTTTTTGGTTTGTAGGTCGGTTTTTGAATAATATATAACAAACGGGAATACGAGACATTTGATGCTCATTAAATAAAGTGGATTTCTATGGCAAAAAAATAAAAGAACAGAAAAAACTTCAAGGTAGCTTATAAGCGTTTGTGACCCCACATTTTCTTGCACACTTACATAATACTTGTAGAAAATCCCAGTAGTTCTATGAAGGTTACAAGTAGAGAAGCGTAGAATGCCTTAACGCGTAGAATGCCTAAAGTTGATCTACTTTCTACTTTTATAAGCGTCATAAGCTGCGCACGAACATGTCAGCTGATTTTGACATTTTATATTGTTTATTTAATGCGTATTTATAAATTTTATTAAAATAAAATGAGTTTAATTATGAAAAAATAAATTAAAGCTGTAGAAAAACGCAAAGTTTTTTAAAAATAAAACAAAAAATTTACGCTTAAAAAGCGTCGCATGTAACTTGAAACGTAGAACGCGAAGGAAGCATGAAAAGCGCGTAATTTATAATTGCCATGAACTTCTAAATGTTAAATCTAACTTAACTAACCATTATGTGTTCTTAAGAACAATATATTGTTACAGTGAACATATTATAGATGTAGTAATCATGTATTCTAAACAATGTTTCATCGTAAGTACCTAGTCAGCTTTTGCTTTAAGAATCTTGTCTTTTTTTTTTGGTTTAAAAAGAGGTCGTAGCCGATTTTGCATTTATATTTTCTGGGGGTTTATAACAGAGATTTATCTCGCGGTATCATATCCATCTGGATATTTAATATTTATCTCGAAATTATTGAGGTTGTTTATTTAACAAACTTCTTATTATGGAACAGTTTATGTGCTTTGCCAGGTAGCTAATCTTTTTTCATCCAACACATATACGTGTTTGTATTTTGTTGTTTTTTTGTATAAGGACCAAGTATATGTACATTAGAATAATTAAACTAAAATTAGTATTTCTTTCAATGGGATTTACTTACCAGGTATTGTTGCTTGTGGGAATTTTGTTTATTCTGTGAAATCTATATTTTATCCGCATTTATTTGGATACAATATGAATTTAATAACATTGTTTATGGTCAATTGTTCTTATTAGCTTAAATTTATTTAAAATTTGTATTAATATTTTGGTTGTAACAGTTTTATTATAAAATATTAAAGCATTGAAGGTAAACACTTTAATATTACTTTTGCAAACCTTAATACAAACCTATATACATTATCTAAGATTTTTCCTAGTTATATTCTTTTTGAAACCATTTAACCTACAAAAAAACTATTTATAATGATTGAATATTGTTTTCGAGTATTCACCTATAGACATTGACACAAAATCCATTTAAGTCATTTTAGTGTTTTTGTCCTCATTGTTCGGTTGGATCATTTCGTTCTTTATTTCTTATTCTTTATTGAGTTCCATTTTTTTTTTACAATTTCAATATAATCGGTGGGGTTTTGTGTTACATTCCGTCGAAGTAACAAAAAGAAGATGGATTGGCGGTCGTTTATTTTAATGTTTTTGTCTCCACAGTTGGTCGAACCTATGGATGGTTGCTTTTAGAGAAAAAAAAAACAAAATAAAAGAAAAGAGGTTCCAGTTTGCCTTGTTTAATATAATTTGGTCACCAAATTCTAATATGAACTACAATAATAGCAGCACCCATTATAACAAAAAATACAACAATACCTTCAAACAAAAAATATGCGGCACGTTATGAATGTTAACGTACTCTGTTTTACAGCAACAACAATAAACTGAATTAAAGAACATTTTGTTACATACATATGTATATAGAAAAGTTTTGTATAAAAAACATAACGAAAAACCTTTTAATCTATTAGTATCTTTTTCGAGACTTTTCTATTTCTATACTTAAATAACTCTAACAACAGTAGAGTAGTAACAAAAGTAAAATCGTGACTCTTTGTTTTTTTTCAAAATGTTCCTTGTATGTGACTCTAAGAAAATTATATGGACATACAACATGCATCGATCGATCCATCCATCTGTGGTGTTTTTGAAATGCACCTTCTTATATGTACATATATGAATACGTATGTACATATGTATTGTAAGTGTTGAGATTGGTATGGTCTTATTTAACTTTCTTTTTCTGTAGTTTTTTGTTTTTGTGTTTCTTTTTTGTGTGTAAGGTGCACATTAGTAGTAATTTTTAATGGGTTATTATATCATGGACACTTTGTAGTTTTATGTCTGTCCATCTTATTTATCTATTCAATATGACTTTCTTTGTTTTGGGGGGAATGCATGTTTTGTAGTGTTTCTTATTCTTGGATATTAACCCTTAAACGTTTTGGAAATTTATTAAAATAACTATCATGTATTTGAGAAACTCAAAGTATTTCCACTTTAAAGCGTAATTTTCTTATTGTAAGGAATATCATATTATTTTGAATGGTTGAAATCAGAATAGAACCACACTTAACAAAAAAAAAAAAACAAAAAAACAGCACTAGGCTATAG
Organism: Lucilia cuprina; assembly: GCF_022045245.1. Lineage (NCBI taxonomy): Eukaryota > Metazoa > Arthropoda > Insecta > Diptera > Calliphoridae > Lucilia > Lucilia cuprina. The sequence goes on from NC_060952.1 coordinate 17,358,074, forward strand.
TCTTATCTGTTCTATAGTCTAGTCTATTCTATAGTCTAGTTTATAGTCTACAGTCTGGTATATAGTCTATAGTTTAGTCTAGTCTATAGTCTAGTCTATAGTCTAGTCTATAGTCTAGTGTATAGTCTAGTGTATAGTCTAGTCTATAGTCTAGTCTATAGTCTAGTCTATAGTCTAGTCTATAGTCTAGTCTATAGTCTAGTCTATAGTCTAGTCTATAGTCTAGTCTATAGTCTAGTCTATAGTCTAGTCTATAGTCTGGTCTATAGTCTACTCTATAGTCTAGTTTATAGTTTAAAAGATCGTCAAATCAATAGTTGTCTTCTTCGCAATGTAAAATTCATTTCACACCTAATATGCCTTAAAGGGTTAATATTTTTTTTCTTTGACCTTTAATAATGTTTTATTATGCGACTGATTGGTTTCATTATAAAATATTATAGAGTTTTTTTGTATATTATAGGTTGTTTTGTTTTTGTTACTACAATTTAAAATTATATATATATTTTCTGTTGTTAAGTGTTTAAATATTTAAATCAGTTTTTTCTATCCATTTTGTGACTTGTTTCTATTACAATCTAGCCTTTAAATAGAAATCGGTTTAATTTCTTTTATAATTATTGTGTTAAAAATTCGATAAAATTGATTTATTTGATTTTTCTTAAACCATTGTAAAGGGTTTTTAACTACAAAAAGAAACATACACATATTGTTTTTTTTATAATTTTTTGAAGCCATAAGTTGAGATTAATTGTTCATGTCATACCAAGTTATTATGTAGAACGGGTCGTCTTTTCTTTAAGATAAATACAATAAATGTTTCGGAAAAAAATTTAAATTAAAAAATATATATGTACATATATAAAAGAATACCTTAATGGCTTTGAAAGAATTGATTTTATAGTCAATGAACTTTTGCCTTAATATTAAGTTAAGCTGATTTGTTTTGTTGTTTTATTATTTTTATGCATATTAACTTTAAGTGGTAACAAAACAAAACCATACATTTTAATGGAAATTAATTTTAATCTGTTTTTTGTCTTTGTTAAGTTGTATTTGAATTTCTTTAAAGGATTTTAAATATGTAAAAATTTGTTAAAGAAAATTATGCATAAATTAAGTTGTAAAATGACTTAAATTAATAGATCTCTTCCTTTTGAGTGAATTGAGGAACGGTTTTTTTATATTTCTTATTGAAATATTCAATCAAAATATGAAATTGAATTGAAATGTTTTCAAAAAAATATATAAATTTTTCTATTAAAATTTTACTTTCGATTTACCCATGCTTAAACACAATAATCCATTAAGCAATAAAATATGTATTTTTCGAAATGTTTAGAAAATATGTAATTATGCGATCCGGAAGTGGATCGCATACCGACGTACCCATGGGAGCTTACGTGTTCATGTTCAGTGTGGAGTCAAACCAACCTGAGGTACGAGCAAAGGATACTATCCTATTCACCTCAATCCTGCAACTTCGGACTACCCAAGGTAGCAGTACTGATAGCTGAGAGGGATAGTAACAAAGGAAATATCCAATCGTCTCCTCTACATCCTCATCATAACTTCTACAAAAGTCATTGTATTGAAGATTGAAGATATGCTAGCGAACGCAACTATTATGCGTAACCAATATAGTTCCAACAAAGACCTTTTGCCTGTTTTATAGGTATATTGTCAAAATTTTGCCATTTTGAAACAAAATTATATTCTAACCTACAAAAAATTTAATACAATTATGAACAATGTATAAAAAACATGCGTGCATGCATATCTATTAAAAAAGTCATTAAAAGTTGACCTCAATATTACCTTGGATTTCAAATCTTATATACAAATCAATTCTTTACCTTCAAGCAAATCCTGTTGATTATAAATTAATTTTTTAATTTTTTTCATCTTCTATATTCTGTTTGTTATTTCCTGTCCAACAAACATTCATCATGTATACACGTGCGCCGTTTCACTCAACAATTGCAACAAAAAAATATCAAGAAGATTTCCCCAAGTGCAAAAATAACAAAAGAAAAAAAGCATAAAAACGCATTTTAAGAAGGTCTTTATGTTGTTAATGTCGATTGAAATAAATATAACGAATTATCTTGGTATTCATCTCGAAAATAATACACATACAATTAACTATAATTGCAAATATTCGTACAGAGGGACAGGCGTACGTACATACGTACGAATATACAAGAATGAAAAATGGTTGTTGGGCAAAAGTTTAAAGGTCGAAATTCCAATATATAAAGACAAACTCTTATACACAAACATAAAAGATGCATTTCCAAAGATATAGCCAGAAAGAACACATCCAGAGATCAACTCTCAAATATAATACTCGGACATGAAGACATATTCTTCATACGTTAAACATAAAACAGGAATGTAAAGTATTCATTTTAACCAGACGGAATATATGGGTGATTTAGATTTAGGCCCCAAAACAACAACTTCAAAAATAATGATACGCTGCTCTCAACTATGGCTGGGCAGGCTCGTTGATTGTATACTTTTTGGATGGCTTAACTCACAACGAACGATGAAAAAATCTGAAAATACACCAAAACGAAGATGACGATCATCATCGTCGTCATCATCATCATCATCAACAACAACATGAACATCAACTGCAATAACAACAACAGCAACAAACAAAACATAACAATATTACATGCAATCCTTCTAAAATAAAATCAACTTAAATACAAAACTAAATGCATTCATTGCTGGTCATTGAGGTTGTTTTTTTTTTCAGTTTATTTCTTATTTTCATTTTATGCTGCAATGATGATGGTGTTTTGTTGCAGCCGTGGAATGAATGTTTGTTTGTTGGCTGAATTTTTGGTTGATGGTTGTTTGGTATGAAATGCATGAACATGCAAATGCCAAAATGTATCAAATTTCACATACAATCATCATAAGAATCAAACAAAGATTGTGTACAACATTAACAACAACAATAGTAAAATTGCAACACAACTCAACAACAACACCAACGCCACTATCGCACACTTTTGCTCCATCAATGCAGCAACAATGCCAAAAAGATCTCAATGCTGCTGATGATCTGAAAGAATTTTTATTAATTAATAAAAAAAGTAAATTCATCGAGACCCTATTTTTTGAAAATATAGAATTTAAAATCTAGAGACCATTCTAAACTTTTGATTAAAGTCTGTATTTATCAAAATTTTTTTATATGCAATAAAATTCAGATAAATTCAATAGCTATTTTAATATAAATAAATGTATCTCACTCCCCTATAGAAAATCGTCATGCTAAAACGACAAGACACTTCAAAAATGAACAAGTTTATCATTAAATAAATCCTCAAATGTTACAGACCTTTCAATCACTTTAAAATAACTCCCCCAGCTAAGTAGTGCACAGAATGTGGAAAAAAGGTTCCACAAATGCGTAGGAATATTTAAAAACTCTGCAAAATGATAAAAAAAAACTAAATTCAAGCAAAGAAAACAAACATACAATCAACCTCAACATTATTGCTAACAATTTGCAACAAAATACAAATAAATTGCAATAATAACAAAAAAATTAAGAAACGCTGTTGTGAAATCAGCAAACAAACGAGTGATTTCACGCTGACGATGAACGATACCTTCAAAAAAAAAACTCCAATTCCATTTGGACTTGAAAAACAAATTTACAAAAGAAAGAAAAAACTTAAACATATGAATAAGTACAATGGACAACATCCATATATGATGATCATGTACTGAGAACAATATTAGATGTTGATTACACCATGTATAAACAACAACAAAAAACGCTTAATAGCAATTGCGTATAGCACAAACAACATTGGCCATAATGTGCAACACATATAAATACATATACACCCAAATAAATGTGCGGGTTAACAGGTGGGCTCTGCCAACGTTTCCAATGAAACACATGCACAAACATTAATAATTTCTAGCTTTATTCGTGTGTTGTTCAATTCCAAGTTCTATTTATGTTTTTACCTTGATTGTCGCTTGAAAACTAAATCATTTCTTTATTCTTATTCCCATTCTAATCAGCAACATCGATTGCAATATACAACAAACAGCACAACGTGTGCATCATGACGATGATTGTTGTCGATGTGTTTGCCTCGATTTTTTATCTAAAATGATTTTATTTCTTTGATATGTTTGTACGAACTACATTCATATTAAGCTTTTAGACATTTTTCTATGTACTTGTAGTCTCATCTAGTTTGTTTTCCGAGGGTTATTAAACAAGTCTTTTTCTAGTAAAAAGTGGTGCAGTGTAAGGATTCGATTGTAAAGGTAAAATATATTTTTCAGGAAGTATGTTAAACCGATTACTGACCTTCAAACTTGAGAGTATAGTCCAGCTCAAAGTTCATGGCTTTAATGAAGGGACAATGGTTTCCTATCCACTTAAATGTTTTCCAACCAGAAATGAATAAGCAGCCTGTAAATTGGAGCTATTATTGAAACTCTTTTTTAAGCTTTACAATTATATCTAGGCTTACTTTAACTTCAAACTCTTCAGTGCCAACATTACTGGTGACTTTGCAGGCATCGATTCATTTGAGATTCTGAATAGTGTAGCTACTGAAATTCTATATGTATTATGTAACGATTGCTGTGTTGTTGGTGAAATATTTTTTTTTTAAAAAATATTTTACCAGACGATTCCAGAAAGTATATGAACTCTACCTCTGCCCTTCAAAATTTTGTGGACATTAAGTTCTTTGTTTGTGTTCCAAAAAGGTATAAATGAGAAGACTTTAAGTAAAGCTTTTTAAGCTTTACAATTTCTTCTAGGTTTAATGTAACTTCGAGCTTTTTTTGTGCCATTCAGGCATCAGAACTTTGATTTGTAGGAACTGGAGATGTAGAGGCTAGCATGTTTAGCTTAGAATATAGTAACGGAATTTCAATACGGTTCATTCAGGCTGGATAATAGGTTCCAGAGAAATCAGAAACGCATCTCAAATTTAAAGATTTTAAAGCATCGAAAAATATCAATACTTAGAATACTAAAACAAGTAAATCTGACCTATAATCTGATTAGGAAGTTTTCATGGACGGATTAATCAACGGACATACGAATGGATTAAAGGACAAATATTATTGTACTTTACAAACGGCCGCACAAATTCAAGGTAACTTTCCCCAGGGGGCAAGACCTTCGTCTTGGTGTATTGATATGCCAGAGTAAAGTGGTGAGAAAAACATAATTTGGCACTATGGGGGCATGTTGCCCAGTCTTATCAGTTGGTTGGGATTCCTTTGGGATCCACGTAGCGGCTGTAGTTTAAATTTAAATGAAATGTGAAATCTATATTTCGGAATAAGTTCGGTGGCTGTGGGACTAAGCTTTGGAATTGAGTTGGTGTTAAATGTATATAATACAGGATGAATGTGGGGGTATACGGATTTCATTCGCCCGTATACCCACAGTGGGTTTGTTGTGTTGAATGGTGATTGACACCATTGCATTTTCCTTCCATGTCCAGGTATGTTCCGAGCAAATACATTTACCACATTGTGTTCCTTTTGAGTAAAAACAAAGTATCCGGCTTATTAAATGGCTTCGTTCTTCAGTCTACCGGTTACGTTTCTAAGTGCTGATAGCGTCTCAACAGAAGTCATCCCATCTGCCTGATTGTAAACAGAAGTGAAGTTTTGCATCTCGGTTGTCAAGCGACGGGGCAGCAATGATCAGATGTTAATAGCTGAAGTAAATTGAAGTAAATTAATTTATTGTCGTGGAAATTATTTACAAATATTTTATAAAACATTGGAAAATATATTTTAGATTACTTCCATTGCATAAAAACTTTTTCTGCCAACCTCGTATGAAAATATTTTGTCTACATGTGTGTCCTTTATTGTGGTTGGATTTATTGTATTTTATAAGCTTATAGAGGGATTTTGGTTGCATGTTTTTGACTGTAGTCAATTTTATGTTTGTTTGTTGCTATGTCTGTTGCAATATTATTTTGATGATGATGATGATGATGATGTACTAACCATAGACATGTGAATTCTATAAGTGCATATTTTTATATATGTATATTAAAATGTTTTGGCCGGACCGACCAACTTGCTGTTAATTTACTTTCAACAAAGCAATTGGATTGTATGTTTTGGAAATTTGTTGATGTTGTTGGTATAAATAAAATATTCAACATTTTATTTACACCAAGTCTAAACATGCATATGGATCATGCAACATGAGTTGTATTAGAATTTTAACATAATTACTTTTGATTTGTTTTTAACAATGGGTGTATATCAACATATTAAATAGGTTGAATTTATTATAAAGAATTTAATTTAAAATTTAATTGTTCTTAAATTTAATTAAAAATTTTTAAAAATTACTGACAGAGAAATGAAGAATCTTTGGCGAGTATTATTTAGTAGTAACAGTAAAAATATGTTTAGTTTTAAACACTAATATCTTCTTTAATATTATAGCACGTCTATATGTCTGGCTGGACCTGTCAAAATTTATGTAAATCAAAAGAAATTTCGTAACAAGTTTTTAAGACGCATAAAATTCAAAAAACTCCAAATTTTTGATTTCACTTTCAAATACCACACTCTGTCAAACAACATGTCATTTGAATATAACACTTAACAACAAAAACTAAAGATTAACCAACAACAACATCGTAAAGGTGTTAAATTAAAATAAAACTACAAAAACAAAAATATATTTGACACTTTCAACAAGTATGTCCACCACACTACATAAGATAGCCTGTTAAAGGAATACAAAATAACAACAAAGACGACAGTTTGGCGGTACAATGAAATTGAGATGCCACACTCGGTGTGAGGACTTGAGACTGTGGACACACCAGATATAAAGAACTAAATTTGAGAAACTCCAAAAAAAAACATAGAGACAAACCAAAAAAAAGTAATACTCAAGTGTGGACATATTCAACAACTTATGTGAGTTGTATGAAGCTACAACTCTAACAACACCATACATATAGTCATCATCATATTTTAAATTATCACTAGAGTTGTTGTATTTTATTTTGTCTTTGTGTTCTTAGTTTTATTTCGTTTTAAACCCAAAACTGAAAAAGTTTGATTTATGGTCAATTGTCAAATTATCCTTGATAAGTCATTAATATTTTTTCTTGTAGTTTTTGTTTATATTAAATTATGTTGTGGTTAGATGGAAATAAAAAAAAATAACAAAATAAATGTGAATTATATGAAGAAGGTGTCGTTAGTTGTTTCCATGAAAATGAGACTTTCAGTCGTGTATGTAATTTCATTTCATTTAAGTTTGAAATATTTGATTTTATTCGTAATACATTGTTTGTACCCAGTAAAAACTTGAATTTTTTATGTAACGAAGATCAATCTCGAGCGTTAGATTGGAATTTAGTTTTTTTTCACTTTTCCTCAGTTTTATATATTGTATGAAAGATTTTCGGCTTTAGGGGGGAAAGGAAAATTTTTCTTTTACCTCCCTTGATATGCGCCTTATGTAATGGGTTAAAAAGCAAAAATATACTTACACAATAGCATTTTAAATCATTATTTTAACACGGTCAAGGAAGCAAGTACTTACCACAAACGGTTAATCAAAGAAAGTAGTCGTTGTAAATCGTATTAAATAACGAATGCAGCGTTTATATTTTCACAGGCAAGAGGACTAATGAATTATAAAGTTTATTCCAGACTATATGTAGTAGTTATTGAAAAGTATGTTGTTAGGTAAATAATTACAATTGAAAGTCATTAGCTAGTTTTTGTTGGCTACTTATACGTATGTATATATAATTTATTTGATTCTGCATATTAATTAAATTTCAACAATATTATATTTATACCCTACACCACTTTAGTGGGGAGGATATATTGGGTTTGTGCTGATGTCTGTAACGTAATACTAATCGGTTCAGAATCATTTTCTGAGTCGATCCGACCTTGTAAACCTTGTAATCAAACTACAGGTCTCAATTTTGAAGATAATTGTTTTATATAATCGTATCTCTACAAAAAGCTGCAAACCCAAGTTCTATACTATCCTTGAAGACCCTCATGAACTTTATAATTATAAGACCATATTTGAACCTAGCTTCTATAAAAAGCCCCTTTAAAATTTGACTTAAATATCCACAATTTTATTCAACAACAAATGGCTTAGATATATATCTGAGGCAAGTTGCAATTCAACTTAAATGCTTTACTATGATATTATGGTTGGTCTCTGCTGACCATAAATTCAAAAGATTTAGATGATGATCAAATGTTAAAAAGATTTTGTAAAAAATTATTTCCTTTAATTTTAGAGCACTTATTAAAATTTCTATATTTTTAACTTTTTGATGAAAGATTTCTCAAAATAGAAACAATAAATACAATTTAATCACCAGTGAAATGCAATCTGTTATATTTTAGAGATACCTATGGTTTCGTGATGAGCGAATACATTTTCCCGTTTAGTTTTCCTTAGTAAAAGTATTGTAGCTTAAATACTTATCAGAATTATATGTAGATCGATAGCACATAAACGATTCACAATTTTTAAGATAACTTCATAAACTTTACACCCAAGAACTTAAGCCTTTTAAAAATGTTTAAAATAGGTTTATTATTTTGCCTAACTCCCATTGTCTTCGACAACTTTAATATATCACAGTAGTAAAATCCTTGACCGACCAAGACATCTGTTGAAGTTTGAATAAATGACTCAAATGTACTTGCTAAGAGACTAAGATCGAGGGTATTTGCCAATATACAACAATTCAAAAATTATTCCTCTCCGAGAACCTAGAGAAGCAGTATTTGTGTGCCATTCAAAACTACTTTTGAATGGTACACAAAATTCGACCTATTCATATAACATACATACATACATACATATGTATGTATATTCATTGTTTAATTTTTGGGTGGCGGTGATATTAACTTGTTGATTTTAGGAATTTCTCAAATACCAGTATTTACTTGTCAGTTCCATTCATACCACATCCATCTGTAGGTACATACATATGTATGTCCGTCTTTATATTCCTTCATTCTATCTGTCTGTCTATCTATTTGATATAAAAATATGTGTGTAAATTATGCATTTGTTTGTTGTTTATCTTATACTCAAGATGATTATCTTGTGATTATGTTTATTTTTATTGTTTTAAGATTTTAAGATACAGTTGAGGTTTATACTACTAACACTACTCAGACTGTTTGCATTTCATTCAGTCAGTTAGTTTGTTTTATTTTTTTTTTTTTTGGTATATCTGCTGTAATACTGTATGCGATGATAATGATGTAGGTATATATGTATTTTTTCTGTCCGTTCCTCAATTTATATGTGTCTGTCTTTTTGTGTTTAAATATGTGTAGTATAATATTTTAACATATGTAATGTGATATTTACTTGTCTCTGGTTGTTGTTTGTCTGATTCATGTTTGATTTGTTTATATCAAATATAAAATAACAACAGCAACAATTATGAAAAAAAGAGAAGAAAAATCCAACATAAATTGTGTTGCCTGTGTAAATTTGTTATATGCCAGTATTTTGATATTGCTTTAAGATAAATTAATAATTTAAAAATTTTTGTTAATATATTTTTAATATGTATGTTCAACAAAATTCTTTGTAAGATATCAGTTAATTTAAATAATAAATTTAATTAAGTATATTGATGCATGAATAAATAAAAATTGAAATTTTTAAATAAATTATCCCCATTTTCTGATAATAGGAAGGATAGCTGTCAAGCGATTTTGGATTTACTTTGTCTTATAGTCTTGTAAGCAGAATGCAAACATAATTAGTGTGGTCTCTAATTGTCAGAATGTTGGAAAATTTTGAAAGTTTTTAGTGTCAAGAGATCAGTTATTCTATCGATTATTAATATTAACCTGGATAATTCATTCCAGGGCAATCAATAATATGCTTTAAAAAGTGTTTTATGCGCATAAAATATGCACTTAAAATCTAAAAATATGCAGAATTTATTATTTTCCAAATTAAATCCTCACCTTTTTACTATATTTGAGACCTTTAATAAGCGAGAAGACACTATTATTTATGAAATACGTAATGGCATCTGAAAGTGCAATCTGTTGACTAAACCTCCTTCACATCTCCATGTTTCTTCGAGATATCATTACCTAAACCTTGAAAAACTAAAATATGCCATTATACTTTGTTAAATTTTATATCTTGAATATGGTCAAAAACAAGGTTTTTAAGTGCGTAAAGTTTTTACATGGATACACGAATGGACGGACTGGCGAACATAGTAGTAAAACAGAACAAAATATGCAAAAATATATTTTACCAAATCGATGCTAAAAATTTGTTAAATTGTCTGAAATGTATAAGTTCCCAGCTAAAATAAAACGAAGTACTTCCTGAAAGTGCAATCTGCGGATTAAACCTCTTTTACATCTTCATGTTTCTTCGAGAAGCGAAAAGAGTCCAATTTTGTTTAAAATTGAAGTTATATTTTTTGTATTTGAATTTTTTGAATTAAATCCATTTTATTTTGTAGTTGATTTATAATTTATTATGTTAATTTTATTTAAGTCAAATTAGTTGCATTCTATAATATTAGAATTTCACTTCCTAATAACTTACAAAAAATAACATAAAAATTACTCCCTAAGAATGATTTCAGATGTAGTGAATTTGAAGACTGTTTTAAAATCATAACTTCTAAAAGTCTTTTGCAGTACTTCCATGAAGTATATTCTACTTCTTTTTTGCTTTTTTGGAAGTCCTTTTTTTGCTAAGTAGCTTGCTCAAGTGTCCATGGTACACCAGGCAATCATATTTTTGGTTGCCCTGGTCGTTACTTTAAAGTGGGAGAATACATTTGCAATGTTCCAACCCCTCAACTGTCAGGAAAAACTTTAATATATCAAAGTAGTTTAACTTTTGATTTTAACAATGCACAAATATTATAAACAAAAATTTTGTCAATCGTACTCAAAAAAATTAAAAATTTTTAATACCTTTGGCATATACATAAACTATATCTAATCAAAATTATTCATTCAATTTGCAATTGTATAGAAATTTTGAATATTTAAAATTTATAACCACATATAATAAATTAAGAAAAACATAATTTTCCAATATGTTTTCATTATAAGATGCCAATTTTGTTTTTTCACTTTATCTTAAATGCATGCAAAATTGCATGTCAATCATTTAATAATTATTCATTATTGTTGATGTTTTATTTTTGTTATTTGCTGCATAACATAAACCAACATATTGCATCAATCTTTTGGCAAAAGACCTTCTTTAAAAAAAAATGAATATGGAATTTATATGGTATTGTTGCATTCAACAGTTTTCATTTAGCAATTTGATAAATTATTTGAATATATTAGTTATGCCAATCAATTATGCATTGTGTAATACGAAGACTTATAAATTCTTTTTAAATGACAAAAAAATACCAGTAGAATAATGATATTTGAAAAAATGTGTAATTGCAATTACAATAAATATTATTTTGTAATATAAAAATTTTATATAGTAAGATCATGTTAATTTTCAGAATTCAACAGAAGTCATAATAATTGTAAAAACTAAGAACACACATATTTGATTTTAAGCTAAAAAGAGAACGAGTACATTTATGAGACTCTATATAAATATTAATGTATTTAAGTTTAATGCCTTTTTTATTTTTTAATTTTTTTCTGAAAAGACCCCCCAAACTATTAAAAAAACTTCTACTTCTTAAAGACTCCCTAGTCAACCAAGTAGAAAGAAATAAAATGGAAAAAAGACTACATCAACGACAATGACAACGATGTTTATAGATCTTTACTAAACTAGACGCGCATGTGCAATGAACATGATTTTAATTGCAATATAGAAGAACTAAACAATTCTCGAAAAAAGAGGAAATTAAAAAATAAGAAATAAAAGCAATATTTAGCTTGAAAATTTACCTTCTGAGTTGGCAGCATAATATGGGCTTTCCTGTGTTCGCTGTAGAGAGAGAAATAAAGAAACCTTAAGAAAATCTTAAATATGCCTACAAACACGTTTCTTAACAACATTTCAGGATGGTCTATTCGTACGACAAACGAGAGTGGAGTACAATTCTTCATGTATGTATGCCACCTAGAATGTCACCTTTGTTACAACTTTTTAACTACATACGAAAGTACAACAACACACAGTAACAGCAACAGGACACACAGCAACAACAATATTGTCATCTTGTTTTTCGAGAGCAGACTGAGAATTTACTTTAAATTGTTTGCTATAATATTTTCAAATTAAAAACCCTTTTGCATTAACTTTAAGGCGTTTTGCTTGACATGTATCTTATTGCAGCAATGTTTTGTTTTGCCATAATCGTTGTAGTAGTTATAAGGCATTTCTTAGCGCCATTCCTCGGGGGAGAAAATGGTCATCAACTTCATATAATTTATTGTTGAACTGGTTAGGATTTTCGTGAGGATACTAATAGTTATTTCTTTCCATTTCTCAGAGAATAAAGTTTAACTTTATTCAATATTATTAAAAAAGATCACTTTTGGAATAAAATAAATAAAATGTTTTCTTAAGTCTCATGGCCACAGAATCGATATTTGTATTTCATTAAATCAAGTTTTGTTTGGAAATTAAATTGATTATACATTTTTTATCAGTTTGGCTATATCGCCTCTAGTTTTCCTAGAGGCGTAATTAGAAAAGCAGGTTTAATTACTTTGCTTTCTGCGATTATTATAACTTTTGCAATATGTTTTAGGACTCCATATAAAAAGTCTTTCTGAGCTGCTAAATTTATAGAGTACGTCGTCCGAAGAAAACTCAAAACTGATGGATAAGATATCTTTAATTTTGAGAAACTTTTCAGTTTATCTTTAATACGTACTTAAATACAAGCGTTTGTTTGCTGTCGTACATGCATCAGAACGTACAAACACACACACACTCAACAATATATTAAAAACATTCGTATTTATATATAAAATTAAAAGGAAATAAATAACAAAATACTATGAACTTTTTTGCCACCATGGACATTTTATTTACAAGTTACATGAAACTGAAAACTCTCCATCTCTCTGGCATTTGTCGTTAGTCGTCGTTGTAGTCCATACAACGTATGCCAGTCTGTCCGTCCGTCCATCGTTAACTCAAGGCGGTCTTTTGTAACAAGCTCATAATGTACGAGAGTCATCGTAAACAAATAAGCCACTTTAACAAACTACAACTGCAAAAAAAACACAAAAACTTTACGAAATAAAAAGAAAAACCTTAAAACTAACAATCAAGTTAACGAGTTCAAATATTTTGCTGTGTTGTTGTCTTAAATACACGGATCTTTAAGGTGACATTTAACGAAGTCAGTAAAAAATAATAAAAAAAGGAAAATAGAGTAGACAACAGAAGCATGTTGTGGGGGTGGTCGGCACAATAATTTGTTTAAAAATTATTATTACTTACGATGTATATAGTTTGGATGTAATTTATACCAAGATTAGTACTATGGGATAATAGGTCAGACACAAATTTTCAGATCGGTCAAGAAATGCCGGACTTATACGGGGTGGACATTTTTGTTATATTTTTTACTAAAGAAACTTTGACTATTTAATTTAAGAGCCTTGTCGTTACATTTTTGTTATGGCCAATGATGCACAAGTAGCTGCCTATAACCCGGGGCTATTTAGTTCAACAAAAAAGTCCATAAGATAAAAGTATATTGTATAGATCATATCATCATATAAAGATATATATGGGGCCTTCAAAAAAATGATTTTAATAAACAGACGGACATACCTTTGTTGCGTAAACTTTTGTTAAGCCAACCATGGCATTTTCAAAAAAATCCATAGTTATATCCCTTATATGTATGTATATAATAAAAGAATATAATTTATACTAAAGTGAAAGTAAGCTTTTAATTAAAAATGCATAAAATAAGTCTATTCACATATACATACATATGTACATACATAAGTATATGCGCTAGTTTACATACATGTTTGTAGTACTTACCACTTAATTACCATTTTCCAGAACCTGTTGAATATCGAACAGCAACAACAACTTAAGTCATCTTCAGAGTGCAACAATACATTTTAGTAAATGTCTATTTGTATGTCTCTCCGTCTGTCTAAATGCAAGTGCTATTTTATATAAATATGTAGTATATGTAAGCACATGTGTGTTGCATGTATATATGTAAGAAAATTCATATGAAATAAAATATCATTTAATATGCATCTGACAAGGTTACACTACTCGTTAAATAATATTACTACGTTATTGTGATGATGAAGCTGGACGTTGCACAGGTTGCTTGCAACTTGTAGTCATTTACTCAATTACATATTTTGCACACAAACACTTGGCATTACGAATAATTAAAATTTTCTCACTTTACTTATTTACTACTACTACAACTATTATGGAGACGAATATTTTATATATGTCTGTCGTAGACATCACTTATATATATATGTAGTACTCTCGTAAAGTTGTTGTAATCAAACTTAAGTTTTTTGTTGTTGTAGTAGTAAATCACATCAACAATTTACACATTTTTATACATATAAAAGAGATGTAAACAAACAAATTCCCTTTATTTTTGTTGTCGTTTCCTTTTTATGTGAGTGTATTTTTTTCCTTTGAAGGACAACACACCGGAGAAAATATTTTTAGTTTGTTTTTTGTATGAATGAAAATATAAGTACACAAAAAAAACAATAGAATTTGCATGTAAAAAATAAAAAGATAAAGAATAATTGATAGAAATATGTTGGGAATGTGAATAAATTCAACAAAATGCTTACTCTCTCCAGGAGTGTACTAGAAAACAAAAGAGAGCAACACCTTAGAAGTATTTATGTCGGTGAAAGGTACTTTTTGAAAAGCTGATTTAAAGAATGCAACTTTTTTAGTATTGAAATGCAAATAATGTACTTCAGTAAAGTTTGACACTAAACAGATTTAGTTCAATAATTGATTGATCAGGGTAGAGTCTGGGCATAATATAGTTTATATAAAATAGGCCAATTAAATTTAGTATGATGGTGGAATGAAATGTATCATTTGATCTTTCATTAATCTCTTGCTTACTTGTGTTTACCTGAGCGTATACGTAATATTTAATTAATAAGCAATATCATGTTTAAATTGTTCATAACACTTCCACAAAAGATGTCCAAATTTTCATACTTGTAAAATGATATAGTAAATCGAACCAAGCGACCTATGATATCAATATACATATGGACGTTTTGGATCACTATATCACTAGATCATTATATCACCTGTAAAGTGATATAGAATCGAATCATGTCACCTTTGAGCCAGTACTATACAGATACATATAGACGTTCATAACTTCCAAAAGAATTTTAAACTTGGTAAACAAAATAGTCAATTAATTCTACTGCAATATCAGTATTAGAATGTCCAAAATAGGGAGAAGCTTGTTTACATTTTTTCATCTCTGAGAGTTATATATCATATAAATTTTTAGATGCAGAATCAGTACGTATGAGAAGCTGCCAAAATATGAATTTACAATTATTGCTAGTCAGAGTTTCTTACAATTTAATTTATATCCTTAACGGACAAACTTCAACAAAAAATATTAACATTAAATTGCATATTGGTACTTTGCTACTAAACAAAATGTACCCTTTTGACAAAATCTTCCTTGCACTTACTCACATTATCAAGTGGAACTAATATAAGTGGAGGCGAAAACTCTATTAAAACACACACAGAAATTAAAACTATTTTATATTTTTTTAATGTTTATAATATAAATATTTAAATGAATCAAACAAAAAAACTAAAAAAATCTTCCATAAAAGTTTTTAACACGAATGAACCACAAAACGCGGGTTTATTGTTGTGTGTGTTTGTCGGAATGCTTATGTGTGTGTGTTTCTATGTATGTTTTGGTTGAGGCAGCTACTCAATTTTCAACTCCCAAACCTTTATTTTTATACTGTTTGGGTTTTTTTGAGTGGTGACACCATAGACAACACCAACAACACAATACTCACAGCAAGAACAACAATGACAATATACGAATACTATAACACAATAAACCGTTACCGACTGACTCCATCGACAAAACACAACGACATCAAACGAACCACAAATACGCGACACCATAAATTTCTAATTGCGAGACAATCTAGGATTTTTTTGTCACTTTTTTTTGCAATTTTTTCTAAAACATTTTTTTGATTTAACTTATTAATAATATGATTCCTTTTTATTGAATTCCATTTACCGTTATAAAATTTCACTCAAATTCACTTGTTATTTGGTATTAGGAACATTTTAAGATTTGCAAAATTTCTATTTTTTTAAATTATTAGAAAAATATCACAAATTTCGTTCGATTTGGTCAAAAGTCAAAAAAACTCTCATTCGCGTTGCGTGACGTTTGTCAAACACAAACGCACACACACACATACACATACATTCATAAACACTCAGACACCAAAAAACACAAGGAAGGATGAAAGAAAGAATAGCAGAATAAAATAACAGATGTCAGCTGGTGACGGAAGGGGGGTGGTGGACAACAGGATACAATAGGGAAAAAATTGACAAGCGCAACGAAAACGGCGGTGTCAACAAAACTAACAGTACAATAGAGAAAAATCATATACAAATTGATTTCTATGATGTGAGAGGTCCATGCATAAGCAAGAATGGCATGCAAAAGGGATACAAAACAAAAATGTCTATGACGATGTCTGTTATGATGATGCTCCCATGACAGAGACACAAAAAGGCACCCCACCAAACAAACAAAGAGAATTTTTTTATTGTTGTACTCAAAACAAAATGTCAAAAAGCATATAGAAAAATCGTAACAAATATAATATTGCTCTCCAGTAACCCCAATAGATGTTTTTGATTTTTTTATATTTTGGTGTTTTTTTTCTATTTTGTACGGAAAAATATTTAACATTTTATGAATTTTGGGGATAAAAATCATGGCTAACATGACAGTTTTAACAGTTGTTTAAAAAGAGGCTGTTTTTGACAGTTTTCTAAGAATTGAAAGCTGTCAATGTTATAATATGAAAGATTTTTTTATTGGTAAAAGTACTTTTTGCATTTGTTAAAATATATAAAACTGAAGGAAAGTGATCGAATACAAAATTAGATCCGCGTCTGTTCTTTGGGGCCATTGATCGGTTTTGGCTTCGCCTAATGATTTATGCAATTAATGTTGAAATGAGATTTGATTTATTTCATGGAACATTATTGAAAAATTAAAATTTGATTTAAAATTGTCGAATGCACTATAATTTTTTTTTTTGTGAATTAAAAATATTCTAAAAATGTTTACAATATTTTCCTAAAATCCGCTGAACTTTATTTAGGAAATTAAAACAAAATTAATATATTTTTGTTTTAAATTACTCTAGTGTCAGAATTTTCAATTTAAGTCAGTGGAGGGGTCTGTGATGGCAGGATTATATAGGGTCGAATCTCCTTACGTTGGATTTCATTGCTATACTAGGGCTCATTTTACAACTTAGCTTTTACTAAATGTAGAATTTAATAATGCAGATATTTCGTTTGTAATTGTACTATTCATAAAGGATATCACAAAGGACATATAGCAACGAGAAACAAATAATCGTCATTATATAATCCTGTCTTTAGTTATTGCCAAGTTGTATCAACATAATCATCATAAAATAAAGTAAGGTTAGTTCCAATATGTCAGATCAGAGGTCGTGTGTTCGATTGCTTCCAAATATTTTAAAATTTAATGTAACACATGTATGCATAGTTATAACTAAAATAAGGTTCCATCACTATGAATTTTGTCATGAAAACGGTTATGTTTTTGTAAAATAAATAGGACAGATATTAAAATTTAAAAAGTTTTATTAAAGTTTAACCACATTGTACACGCTCCTTTCGAACTAGGATAAAATTTGGTTTCAAATTTTGTATTTTTCTATGATCAAAGTACATTTTCTAGGTATAAGCAGAAGTTGTTCCCTTTAAACTCTAACTTTACAAGATACATAGTTCTGTTAACATACACTATTGACAGATTACATCAAAGTGTCATAATTTTTGTAAAATAACAACAACAAGAATAATAACATTGTTTATTTACATTTCTTCAAACAAGTAAAAAAAAGAAGTAAGCATGAAAAGCTTTTATTTTAAAGCATCCCTTTGTTTATCAGCACATCTTTATGCACTCGCTGTCACCTTAACATTAACTAAACTAAATTCTGAACTTTAACAAAACAAAGCAGACAGAGACCTGTAAACAAATTTTACCAACACAAGCTTTACACTTTTCTCTCTAATGTTAGTTGAAAGAAAAAAGCTTTTTTTCATTCATATTTGCTCTTGTTCTTATGTTCTCGTTGTGTTTTTTTATTTTGATGCTGTGTATGCAGCTTCTTTATATGTTTGTTATTATTGTTTGTACATATTTATTGATTTTTCCCACATAAATTTTTGACACTTGTCATCTGTTTTCTTTCATATTCTTTTCTTTAGTTTATTTGTCTATTTTGCTTGAATTGGTTGTAATTTGATATTTTCATTTGATTATAAAAGTGTTTCATTTGTTTAAATTATAATTTATTAGTTTGTTTAGTAAATTTTGGTTATAATTAAATTCAGAGTTTTTTGTTTTATGTTTTTTTTAAAGTTGGTGTTAAAGTTTTTTCTTTATTTGTGCAAGAATTTATTTGTGAAAATAGTGAATGTATAATTTTTATTGTATTTTTTTATGGCGACTTCTTTGTTTCATTTTGCATAAAGGTATGTTTTATTATTATTTTCTTTATTATTTCAATTATTTGATTAATTATTACTTTTATTTAATGAAAATATATGCAAAAACGTCATTTATTATGATAGTTTAAGAACAATAAGAAAGCGCCTGTTGGGATTTAATATAATTGTTTATTATTCAATTGCCAGACAACATGCATTCATGCAGTCAGGGACGCCTTTGCAATGACTACAACAGAGTTGTTTTTTCGTGGGAGAAGAGAAATGTGTACTTTTTAATTTCGAATTGTTTATTACACTCTATATTACTACATTAGCCAGGAGGGTATTATTATGATTTTGTAGCAATGTTTTTAATGTACAAAAATACCATCGCCTTAAATTATACCGATAAAGTCAGAATCTCTTTGTGAGTCGTTTAAGCAATGTCTGTCTAGTTGGTTGTTAATGTAACGTCAGGGCGTAATTCGCTAGATCTTTTGACTAAACATGGAACATATGAGCGAGGAGGGTATTATTACGTGTGTGCAGCGATGTTTGTAACCCACAAAAATATTGGTCCTACCACCACCTTGAACTTGAAATTTATTTTTTTTTACTTATTTTCCTTTTTTTCTCATTTTTCTATTTTGAAAAACATTCGGTTTTTGGGGGAAAATTTCCTTTTCACTCCCGTGATCCTATGTCAATTATAAAAATTCGATCTTAGCCCTATATAAAAACAAGTAGGAAAGTAACGTCGAGCATGAGTATATTTTTAAAATTTTTATCCTTACGAGATAATAGAATATTTGACGTAATTATGACATAAAAGGTTCAAATCGGGAGGTACGGTTTTATGGGGGCTAGGTGAAATAATGGACCGATTTCAAACATTTTCAATAGGCTTCGTCCTGTGCCAAAAAACATGTTTGGTCCAAATTTCATCAAATTATCTTGAAAATTGCGTCCTGTACATTGCGCACAAGGTTTACATGGTTACAAAGTTATTTATGTAAAATTAAATCGTGTTATTAGTGATAATAAGTGTATTTTGATCTTCAAGTCATTTTCTGAAATAGAATTTGTATGGGGGCTAGGTTAAATGAGGCTCGATAATTACAAAATTCGGTTGTACCATTTAGACCGTAGGTTTTGCCGATTTTTGTTGACATAAAAGAACATTTAACATAATTATGGGTATGATTATGCGGGAGATTGCGACCTGTAGCGTGCGCACAAGTTTTACATAGAGACACACAGACAGACGGTCTTAGCTAAATCGATTCAGATTTATGAGCCGATTGGTATATTTTAAAGTGTAATCGTGTAGGATTTAATGACTTTTTATAATTAATTATATAGTAGTAATTACTGGTATAGGGTCCGCCTGTACCAGTAATAGTAACAATATCTTCCTAATAGTTACTATTTATACCCTACACCACCATAAAAGGTATTGCGATAGCACCAATGTTTGCAACACTGAAATATAGTAGTTCTATACACACATTTAAAATTCTGAATTACTGTTATACTTCTGTATAACAATGTTAACTATGTGTTTAAAGTACATATCGCATTTTTAAAAATAACTTAGAAAATATTTGGTGCATAAAATTTTGTAGACATTTTAATAAAGAAACCTTAATAAAAAGCTAATAATTGATCTTAAAGGTTTACAATAGTCATCAACCAAATTATATAGAGAATGTGTACAAAGTTAACAAATGTTACTTGGTTGTCGGTTTTTAAGACATTAACTTAAATTACAATGTTTAATTTATGGCTAAGATTATTGCTGATGTTTTCTAATGTTAAGATTGTAAGCTTTATCGCATAACGCAGAAATATTAATATTATCTGTTTTATCATCAATGGTTCCTACCGTTATATGAAAAGTCATTTTAGTTTTAAAACCAATTTACTAAACTTCACACCCATTGCAATACAAATTACCTTTAAGCAATTGCTACCTCTTAATGTACTCATCAAAAATTATTAATTGCTTTCAACTACTTTAAAAGCTCATTAAAATTTATAAAATTTTATCAAAAGAACGAAATCTATTAAAAAATGGTTTATGCACCATAAGAGCCGCTTGCATAAATTGACTTTCCTTTTGAAGCCAACATCTACTAGTACAGTAACTATTACCATTGAACAGATGAAAAACTAAAGCCAAACAAAATAGCAAATAACAATTTTTAATACACCGCCTCCATGTTAATAAAACAAAATTTTTCATTTGATAAACATCTAATACAACTTCATTTTCCCTCCTGTTATTTTTAATGAAAAATTTCTACATTATAACGAGAAAATTTCTTAACAATTAAACAATGTCACAAAAACTAAAAAAGCATTAACACAAAATATTAATAATGCAACATGGCACCACTGACAGGCCCCAAAACGAACGCAGAGCAACATACAACAACACACTCTATTGAATTAGACAGCTCAGGCTGAAAATTTGAAAAACAAATACAACCATTAACTACTGGTCAAACACATAATTAGCAACAAACAGAAAAACAAAAACTACACACTCCAAATAACACCAAAATAACAGGACGAATTATAGAAACAACACAAACAACTACTACATACAACAACATTATTATAAATAGAAATAGAAAATGATGTATGATGTGAATATTTTTGGTTTGTGATAATTTAATTAATATTAAACGCACTTTTACTACCAACAAAACTAACTAAACTAACTGCTGCTACTGGCTTCTCTAATAATATTTATTTTTGTTTGCTATAACGTGTAGTTTAAGTTGTTTTTTGGATTTAGCTGGATGTTACTTTCTATAAATGAGTGGTTATGGTTTTACAAAACATTTACAGCATAAAAAGGAAAAAAATAAATAATATACTACATATGATAATAAAATGTAATAGCTTGTTAAATATAAGTGTAGAAATTATGAGTATACTGTGAAGGATTTGAGTATGGAAAATAGTTTAAAGAAAGATTTTTCTACTTGATGCAAACGTTTGAAAATTGAACTATAAAGTAGATTAGGGTTAGGCTAGAGTGAAGTAGAAACCTGATTAAGTCCCGGCTACATATACCAAAATTGTAATGTAGTATAGAGCATACAAACTATAGTATTGATAGTTCTCACTATAACACACACCATATCATAGAGTATATGCCAGATCCGAAAAATAACACTTATGCCGTTATTGCTCCTCCTGTATAAGAAAATAGTTATTGTAAAATTTGTTTATAGCAGTCTATGAACGGAACTATAGTTCAATGTTTGGAAACTCAGTCTCCTAGATATATTGGAGGATAGTTTAGGTGCATATTTTGGAAACTTCAATAGCCAGAATCCAATCATTTTGTTTTCACAACTTTGACATACATATGAACACAAGGAGAACCTAATGGGCGCCCTAGCTGTGAAGAAAAAATTAAATTAGTAAATATGAGAAAAAGATAAAAAATAGGCGGATAGTGACAGGGTGCGTATTACCTCGCATATCAATTGAATACACAATTAAAATAGAAAAGTAAGAGTCCACATATTTTAAACAAATAACTTTGACATTGATGAGAATATTTAAGTTCTAAATGAACGGACTAGAAATAGGAGGTGTGGCACCTCCCATATGAGTTAAGTACAAAAAATCGTTTAACTAAGAAGCTATAAGTTCTAGAAACTTCAAATTTTGCACGAACAACTTTGATATCCACGAGGACATTTGGGGACAAAATTATCGGACTAGGTGAACTTGTCATAGGGGGTACTACGGCTTACAAATGTAATTTAAATAATAAAATTAGTATAATCAAATTAACTGTTGGCAAAAATGGACAAACTTGCAATAAATGGCGTTGTTTTTTTATAAAGTATTTACTAAAAATCGTCGTGAAATTATATTAAATTTTACAAAACTAGTTCGGACCTTTTACATATATAGACTTTCCATTTTCTCTTTATCCACAGTGTAGATAATCATGTACTAATAGTGGTTTTACGTGTTAGTCCAGTTCACTATACACATTCAAAATAATATTACATATTTATATAATTTTTGCTTGTTTTCCATGAAGCCGTGTTTTTATTTTCTTCTTAATTTAACTTTTTTCTACATTGTTATTTTTCATCCTTTAAAATTTCCATAATTAAGCAATTATGTTTATATAAACAGCAACAAAAACATACCAAAACCCTACAAAAACATATCGGTCAAAACCAAGCAGGAGGGTGTTACTCAGATGAAAACCAGAAAAATAAAACATTTGGCTAAAACTGTCAAAATGTTTATAGAACTCCTAAATGCTAGACAAGCCCCTTATTTAAACATTATTTTTTTTGCCTTTCTTGGACTGTTTGTTAATGCTAGCAACCAAGTTGACCATTTATATTCATTTAAGTCAGATATCCTTAAATGTCTTTGTTCGTTTTTCCGCTTTTCCTTACTTAATTTTTCGTGTGGCTTTTTTTTTTTTTTTTGATAAAAATGTCATAAGGTTAAAGCTGTCCGTCCTTCTTTCACTTTTGTCGCTGCTACTTTATTTATTAAAAATGTTGTGTCTTTTTTAAGTATTTTTTAGTAACAAAGATGAATTGTTATTTTATTCAAATTTAATTTGTTTAAATGTCTCCTAAAACACCTTAAAACAACTTATTTTATTTACCCAAACCATATTTTCCTCATAGTGGTTTTTGTCGTTGTTATTTTAGTTGTACATATTATTTAATTTTTATTTTTTTAATAATAGTTTTATTTGGTTGTAAAATCGTCATCATCAACGTCGCCATTTATGTTTATGAACATACATATGTATGTATTTGCGGTTGTATTATTAATAATATTTTAAGTTTCCATGTTAAAGTTCATTAAAAGTCATCTAACAATTGACTCACGTGATTTTAATACGTGCGTGTTTTTCGAACATACATATTCCAACATTTTATTCGTAATTCTAGTTTTGTTTGTTTGGAATGTAGTACAATTTTTCGACATCTTTTTTTATAAAAAAATATAGTTGAAAACCATTTTTTGTATATAGTGGTTTTTGCAACAACAAAAAAAAAAAAAAAAAAATATAATATATTATAATAATATTTTGACATTATTTTTATTGCTGATATCTATGTGTTTTTTTGTTATTAAAAAATTTAGCACTTTCAAATTTTGGTAATGTGCAGGGGAACTGAAAACCGTTTTAGATCAATTTAAGACTTTTGGCATCGATTTGTTAGTACATAAATTTGCATGGTTTGAATTAAGTAGCATATTTAAGGCATATCTTCGAGTTTTATATATTTTGATTTTTTAATTTAAACTTTTTTATATTTAAAAAAATTTTTTAAACTTAATTTTCTTAAAAATTTTAAAATGGTTTTTAAATTTTACTGCGTTTTACAATTTTGTCTAGAAAAATATAGCTTCAAAATAGGTAAAAAAAGATAATAGGCCAATGTAATAGCTTTTTATTTGATTCTAAATCGGACATAAAACCGATAACTTTGGATTTAATTGCATTTATTTCGATTAAAAAACTACTGACGATCATTACTTGATTCTATGACAACACCGCTTAAAATGTCAGTTTAAGTTCGAAGAATTAAAAAAAACAGTTCTGGTGGCCCGAATTGTCTGAAATTTGGTAATTTGGAGTACACTTGATGACACTACAATGCTATGTTGTATATATTTAAAATTAAGTTCGAAAATTCGGAGTAATGTTCGAAAAAATTTTGAAGCTGTTAAAATAATCTTAAAATTGGGGATATTCACAAAAATATAATTTTAGTTCTATTCGAGATCAATTTCTTACATTTTCTAATATCGAAATAATGTTCGAATAAATTTTAAAGCTGTTAAAATTATCTCAAAATCGTGGAGATTCACAAAAATATAATTTTTGTTCCTTTTGCTTACTTTTTCAAATTTCGAACAAACAAATTTTGAAACGAATTCGCAGTACGAATAATTTGATTGTGTTCCATTCGACGAATTTACGCAACGAATTAGTGTCGACTAGTTCGTCGAACTTTAAGAAATTCGTCGTTCGTCCCAATTGTGCGTATACCGTTAAGGTAAAAAACAAATAAAATGCTTTATTTAAAGAGTTTCTTATCGTGCTTTCAACCCCAATTTTTAAATAAATTCACTGTAATGTATTGATAGTGGGGAAGCTAGTTCCTATGCGCATTTCGCCGGTTGCTTAAGCCAGCTCATCAGGAAACCTTTCCCAATATTTTAGGAAAACTAGAAATGGCTTATGAAAGAATTATTTTAAACTCAATAAGAAATGTCTTATGAAAGAATTATTTTAAACTCAATAAGAATTCAAAACGCATCTTTCACAAAACATTAAAGTTTTGACAAAACACCAACAATAACAGTGAAAAGTCAAAACTTTAATGTTTTGTGAAAGATGCGTTTTGAATTCTTATTGAGTTTAAAATAATTCTTTCATAAGACATTTCTAGTTTTCCTAAAATATTGGGAAAGGTTTCCTGATGAGCTGGCTTAAGCAACCGGCGAAATGCGCATAGGAACTAGCTTCCCCACCATCAATACATTACAGTGAATTTATTTAAAAATTGGGGTTGAAAGCACGATAAGAAACTCTTTAACTTATTTGAAAAAAAAATCCCGAAATCAATTTTTAAAATAAAAAAATGCTTTATTATTTAAAAAAATAATTCACATTTATAAAATACTGACTGATGTAGGGTATCATATGGAAGGCCATGCCCGACTAAACTTTCCTTCTTGTTAAATGTTAATGTCATGAAATGGCAAATTATAACAGATAAATAAACTAAATTATTGCAAAACATTTCAAACTCAACTCTTTAAAACAGCTGTACTACTACGTAGCCCTATCTTTTCCTGTGATTTTGAAACTCTTGAATAAGCTTTAGTTATCTTTTTACAGTATATATGTATGTATTTGGAAAATATTTATATGCCCAATGAAGTATATAAGTATATTTGAATTTTATTTTATATCTAAGTCCCCATCTTAAAGATAATGTGGCGGCATTGTTTATAAATGTATAAAGAATATATATTTTAAGTTAATTTTATTTTTGTTTTAAATTTTAATATACAACCAAACTCTATCTAAATATAAAACTTGTACATGGGTTGTTGTCATTCTAATTTTTTTCTTCAGTATTTTTATTTTTGTTCCTATTTTTTCTTTTAACAAATATAAATATTTTTATATTTATGAGTAGAGTAGCAAATCTGTCACATGATCAAATAAAATAATATTTGTGTATTTAAATAGTAGAACAGTAGCGATAAGTATAAAATCTCAGTGATTAAATTGAGTTTTGTTGTTGTTCTTGTTGTTTTTGTTAAAACAAACGAAAACATCAACAACCATAAAAATAATTTATGAAAGAAGGAATTTTTCTATTCTAAATGGTCATATAATGAAGGAGTAGATTCAGGTTAATTTTTTACATTGATTGCATATTCAACATACAAGTTGAATTTTTGGTTGGTTACATATTGAAAGACAAATATATAAAAAAATGATAAGATTTCCTTGTTTTGTTACTATATATAAGTTGTGATATTTACACTTATAGTTAGAAAATAATAGATTTATTTAAATATATTTCCTAAGATATCAAGAGAGTTGTAATTATGAAGATTAAGATTATAGATGCACAATTTATTTAAAATGAATCTTTAGTTGTCGGACTTAAAAAATTGTATTTCAAATTTCTTTAGTCCAATTAAAAAAATAAACTCTTTTATTAAAAAAACAAAAAAACAAATGAATATATTTTGGTACTCATTTGTATACTCTTCACCTTCGTAAAAAGAGTATATATAAGTTTATCATTCCGTTTGTAATTTCTATAATATAATCGATTAAGCCAAGTCCGTCTGTATGTTTGTTGAAATCAGTTTGTAGAGTACCCAGAGATCCGAATCTTCAATAATTCTGTTAGATATGCTTTCGGGAAGATCGCTAAAATCAGCAAAATCGGTCCATAAATAACGGAGATATGAGCAAAAATCCGAGACAACCTCTGAAAATTTTATCAAAAATTGCGTTTTTTTATTCATGCTCAAACAGAAATTGCAAAAAACAAAAACAAAAACAAAATACACAATCATACGGTAAATTTTGTTATTGTACTGTTGTTTATTAAAACAAGGCAGAGCATGAGCAGCAGAGCAAGAGTAGCAGAGCGAGAGCAGCATTAGTGTGTTGTTATTGGATAGAAACATGAAATTAAGTATGTGGAGCCTTAACCATAAAAGGGAACTTTTTGGTACTTTTTTGTTTTTAAAAGGTACTTTTGGAATTTTTTCTAATATTGAACCTAGAAATATGAAATTAAGTATGTAGAGTCTGGATTAAGCCAGAAAAAATAAAATGGGACCTTTTGGTACTTTTTCGTTCTACAAAAGGTACTTTTAGAATTTTCTATAATATTGAACCTAGAAGCATGAAATTAAGTTTGTAGAGTCCGGATTATGTGAGAACGCATAAAACGCATAATTATTGAAATTTCTATAATATTGACACTAGAAATTAATTATTTAGAGCCAGGATTAAGTGGGAACCCATAAAATGGGGCTTTTTGGTACTTTTTCGTTCTTCTTAAGTTTTTGAAATTTCTATAATATTGAACCTAGAAACGTTAAATTTAGTATGTAGAGTCTGGATTAATTTAGAACCCATAAAAGGGTTCTTTTTTGTGCCTTACTGTTTTGCGATTGGTATTTTTTGATTTTTTGTAATAAAACTCGTACTGACTGTTTTTTTAACACATCATGGTGAAGGGTATAAAAGATTCGGCACAGCCGAATATAAAACTCTTACATGTTAAAAAAAAAAGAAATAAGACAAAATCCTCCGTGGATCCGCTCCTGCCTTAGTGTAATTGCTTATGTCGACTGTATTTTAAATTTATAGGTCGGAAGGGTCTTTTTGTTTATTCAAAACTTTTAAAATTATATTTTTAGACTTTGTTTCACACAAAGTTCAACAGCCTTATTAAAGGAACATTTGTCATCTAATATTCTTATTATTCCTTCTTTGTTATTTACTAAAGCTTTGGATTCTGTGATTTTATTTTATTTTTTTTTTTTTTTTGATGTATTGAAAAAATCCACATTTATACATATTTAAACAAAATATATTGTCATCAGCTGTTTAAGTTAATTAATAAGAACACAACACACTACAAAACAGTGCACAAAAACAAAATAAAAATAAAGAAGCTGCAAGAATCAAGCAATCAGTAAAAAAATACATACGTACATACAAATGTTACAAAAAAAATCAGCCAACACAATTTTTATTATTTACTCGTATGTATAGATGGTTATATCAGTGGATAAAATCACTTGATCACAATGAAAACAAAATCCCACTAATGTGCTTAAATAAATTTTCCCCATTTAAGCCAATTAGTCCAGCGACGAACGTTTTGTTTCATGTCAACATTTAGTTGCTTCTTTTTTTAACTTTTCATTATTTTTACTCGTAAACTGCTGCTACAATTTTTTTATTCCAAAAGTACGTTGCTGCTGACAACGTATTTTTTCTGAACATTTTGCAGAAAAAAAGAAAGAATCCGTGGGATTAAAAATGGTTCTTATTTTGGATTTTTTATAATTTTCTGTTTTATTCTGTGATATTTTTTCCATATAGAATATTGACCGTCGTCGGTTGACTTTTTTTCATGATTTTGCTGGTTGTTAATGTGATAGAAGGCCTGTATATTACGCATTTTTAGTTTACAATTCTTTTTTATTTTTTTCTGCAACGTTTTCAGAATTAAAAGCACAGAAAAAATAAAAATACACATCATTTTTATTATTTTTATCATTTTTTTATTACATTTAATGTTTTGCACTGTAGAACGAGAGCATAGCTGTAACGACTTTGGAAGTTTTGTATGTTATTCATTACCAAACTAGTTCCAAGTTATGTAGACGTTATTAAGATGACATTACAAAATTATATCTATCAGTATCATATGATTTAAATATATGATTTTTTTTATTACATTTAATATTTAGCACTGTAAAGCTAGAAAAATACTTTGAAAATTTTAAACAGTTGAACGAGAACTCTATTTCGATTAACTTTTTTTATCTTATGTTTTTCAAACCAATTCGCCTCACTGTTCCTACTGTTATTTTTTAAATAATATTTTTTTTATTTAAAGGGATTATTGAAGTGCAATTAAAGGCAAAATGACAGAGCTTATAGTCCCACAAATGTTTTATTTTTTATTTCCATTTTTTTCTCAGCGCAAAAGTTTATCATTCATTTGGCCATTTTTGGTTGGTTGGTTAAATGGTTTGTTTGGTTAGTGCCCTTTTAATTCTTCATTCTCTGAGTTTATTTATTTATTTTTTTTGTAAAGATTTCTTTTTTAACTGGTAGTTATTAACCATATTTTATAATTTTTGTTGTGTATTTTAATCATAAAATACAGATTGTTTTTTATCGTTGCTCATCCTTCCTTTTTAGCCACTTTGTCAGCGTAATTTTTATATTTTAGTATGGCTTTGGCTTTTTTTCTGTTGACTCAGTTATAACAATTTGTAGTTTATGTTCTGTGTTAGTTTTACTTAAAGACCGGCATATTTTCAAAAGAACATTCTCAAAGTCAATAAAGCATCTTAAGTTTTTTTTAGAGTAGATTTTTTACATTGATTTCATAAATTTTTTTTTTATTTAGAATTTTTATGGGAATTTTTACAGAATTTTTTTCACATTATGTCTATATGTAGTTGTGTTTTTATATGATTTTTTTAATGGAAGTGGAAAATAATATTTTGAAATATGATTTTCAGAAGAGTGAAAAGTATCTACTTAAAACAAAACGTATCACTTTATTATATTTGACATCGCTTTTTAGGTTAGGTTTAGATTAAGAAGGATTATACACCATAAAAACGGTGTATATCCTCTATTTCCTCGAAAAAAAAGCACAATTCAGTGGGTGGGTCAAGGCCCGTTTCGTCATATAACCTATTCCCTAGCCATTCCTGAGCCTGAGATTCTGTATTCTACGACAGTAAATACTCGATCGACTTTATTTCCTCCTTATCCTCGCACAACCTACAGTAGTACGACACATTACTGTCCCAATTATTGACATGAATGTCGAAAGATTAACGTGAGCATCTGCCTTGACGGCCTTTTCTCACGGTGGTCTTTTTCAACCACTGGGTAGACTAGAGACGGTCTACCATGCGCTTCTGAATTCCTCAGGTAGCAATTTTTGTACATGGATGTCCGGTCCATGTACAAGCACTTTGTTGAATATTCGAGCTATGTAATCTCTTACCATAGCAGCCCTGTTGCGCAATGACATGCCGCATTGGATAAATCTGCGTACCCGACAAGGAAAAAGCAATCACTGGTCTAAAGTTAATAGAAGGGGGTGACGAGTCCCAACATCAGGTGAAATCAATCACGCATATACTGGCGTCCCACTACACGAACGGTAAGAGATACCGATAGGGTTCAGGAATCCTGCATATGCTGATTTGCATACAAACCGAAGGAAGGATACATTTGACATCACCAGTTTATAGTCCCGGCAAACTAGAGGTATTGGTAGCACCTCTTTACCCGGGGATTGCAATACACCATGATGAAGATTTCATCATGGATACATGCCCCCGGGGGCCCCGATTACTGACAAAAATCCTAACCGAGAAACTCCTCGTTAGCATCCCTATCAAAATTTTAAAACTGCATGTATCCATTCCTGTAAGTATTTTGGTAGCCACATAAAGGTTTGGTCATAGGGTCTTTGATACCGTGCAATCCAATCTACTATTCAAGGACTTGAGTAGAATGTGACGGATTCTTTTGAATATGAACCTATAATAGTGACTAATGGGAGGTTTTATTATCATTTCTCTGTCATCTAAATAGATCAACGTTCAAACAATCGATCATAATATTCAGAAATTATTTTCTATATTTACTAATAATTATATCTGGACCTCAATCCAATATAATTAATAAAATGATTCAATTTTTGACATTATATTTTAAATATACTACAGCTATTTATGATTGAACTAACATTGGTTTAGTATAAAATTTTGATTCATATCTAGAGAATTTATTTTTGAACTATTATCGTGATCTAATTTATATCTACGACATATGTAAATACTCACCAGAAAAAAGATGAAAATTTATGAGACATCATGTTGCAAAATTTACACATAGTCCAAATATTTTTATTATTATTATTACACGGCAATATATACTTATCACATTCACATACAAATAAGTACTTATATTAGTCATTACAAATAGTTGGTTTAAAAGTTATTTAAAAGTAAAAAAATGAAGACGATATTTAGTTGTCATTGAAAAGTACAAAGTTTTTGTTTGGCAACCAAAAAAAAAAATTCCCAAACATACTAATTGTCCAAATAAAATGAAACCATTTTATACGACCCTGTAAAAAAATGTTGATAAGAGTGTAAAACAATGGTTCTCAAATAAATATCGAATTTATGGGTCTTCAAAATTGTATACAATTTTTCGCAATCGGAGTTTTGATCATTTGCAATTTAGGACTATTAGAAATACAACAAAAATCCTTATCCTATATTCATAGTAGAGCATTTTAAATTGATTTTAATACTTAAGTCCAAAAAACTTTTTTGTTGAAAAAGTTTCCTCAAAAGCAGTTAATCGATTTATACTCTTAAATTTTATGTAACCACAAGTTACGTCAACCTTAATTCAACCTTTAACCAATAGCTATCTCGACTACATATTTACTATTTCAAACGACAAATAAATCATTTCAGATTAAATTTGACTATTTTCTCACATACAACTTTAACACCCCTTCCCTGCTGGTAATAACACTATAAGGACAACAATATTATAGGAATATCTCTTTCCGACAAAATCGAAAGAAAATCTTTAATACCATTAGTTACATCAAGTGATAGTGAAATTGTTTAGAAGAAAATTGTCATGGTTTTAAGAGTATTCTCTTGTCTTATTGTCTGCTTAATGTAACAACAATTCATAAAAGTTGTATTCGGCTGCTCAAAACATTTAGATATTTCTGGTTTAATTTTTGTGGATATGAACCAAATTGTTTCTTTTTTTTATAGGTCGTTTAATATGTATAAAAGAAATCTATAAGAAAGTACACATGTACTTTCAGCTATGCGTATGGAAAAAGATTTGCGTTTAGTTTTATTTTTCTAGCGACTTAAGTATTATTAGAAGTAAAAACATTTGGCTTTGTTTGTCATTTGACTGCAACCAATCTTCCCATACCCAGAGCATATGACAAAAAAAAAAAACGAAAAGAACCATATCAATTCATCCATCCATCCATTCAGTAGTTCTTTTCATTCATTTATTCCAAAGTAATTTTGTGTCCCTTCTTCTTTAGATTTGTTTCTGGATTTTAATACAAATACCAAATAGATTTTGGTACTAAACATCCCTTTGCTCTTTTATAGAATTGAATGGTTGGTCCGTCCATCCATAAGTTTGTTTGCTGCTGTTGTTGTTGCCGTTCGCCTGTGCATTCTTAACGCAATTTCGTTGGTAATAAATCAACCAAAGTCGACATTAAATCTTTCTATTCCTTTTATATCCCACACTACCCCCATTGTTAAAAATGAAAATTCCAACAACAGCAACAACAATGAAAAGAGAAAATATTTAAGCATTGAATAGAAAATGAAACTAAGTATGTGCGTAAGTTGATTTTCCCTTTTTTACAATACATATTTGTTTTCTTTTTTACACTAAAAATGAAAAGACACAAGAATTTTCTTTTTTTTCAATTTTCCTCCATCAGTTTCTTAAACAAAAGTACACTATTGTCCCTCCTGTGTGAATTTCTTTCTTTTTTCCAATTCTTGACAATTGGCTTTAAAAATAAACACATTGCTTTTTTATTCAATAATAATTATTTTGAAATAACAACAAGCTCTTTGTTAAAATTTAACTCAAAATTTCTTACTTTGTTTCAATTTGATTTAGGTGTATATCTTCTACTCTAAATTGCCTAATTATGGGAACAAGTCAAGTTGTTCATACCAATATTACCTGTAGACAATTTCTTAAAATTAGAGAAAAAATTATGTTACAAAAAATTTAACAAAATTTTTACAAACCTGATTAACTTCTTTTTTATTTGTTGCCTTTCAAGTGAATTGTTTTGTATCTTAATTTCGCTTAAAATATTAATTTTTTTATTTCTTTTATCTTTTTTGGTTATTAATTTATTCCCCAATACAATCAGATTAATCTTTTGTCATTTCTGTTGTTGTTGTTCTTGGATTTTTGTTAAAAACTGTTTTTCTTTTTTTTTTTTGACTGCTCTTTGTCTTAAATTAAAAATGCTAATAATCAGAGTTAATTATATTATTATTGGTATTATTATATTTTGAATATTTTTCATTATTAATGCTTAGAAATGAATATTAATTTAAATTCCATATATTAACATTTGAAGTTGTTAATTTAATTTAATATATGAAAACTAAACAAATCATAAAATATGGAATCTAAATAATTAAAATAAAAAAGTTTTCAGATGTTTTTATTAACAAAACCAAATTTTACACTATAATTGGGGATTAATACATTTTTGTTAACAACCTTGAAATTCTTCAAAAACTTCTTATGTAAACTAAAATGTCCAGTTATTAAGGTCAAATTGGATGTAGTTTAAAGTTACCCAAATATGTATTAATTGCACCCTCGATATCACTTAAAAATTTCTAATTTTAAAGGAGTGAGAAATGAATAGAAATAGAAATGAAAAAGGATTAATTTGTTCTATCTATTATCCTTGATTTGTCAAAATGAAAAATTGCAATCTCTGATACATGTTTATGTACACTGGAGTGTTCCAAGAAATACCTTTCCATCGATTCGTATTAATGTACTGAACACGAGAAAAAGAAAAAAAAAAATAATTTCCAATTAAAAATTCTGACCTCAGTATAATTTTTCAAAATGTACTGAGGTCAAGAATTTTAACCATTGGTAGGGAACTGAAGACCATAAAAGTATAAAATTTAACATGAAAAATAGTGTCCCCCATACGATATTTTCTTTAAGACTGTCCAGCTCTTGAACGAAAAAAACGAAACCCAAATTATTTTGGGTAACATCATATTATATAACAGGGAATAATTGGGAGGGTTAACTCAAGCACCATTTTTTGTGAGTCGGTCTAATAAACATACATATATGACACTTTTTCAAAACGACAACAATACAAATAATTAATATTTTTTTATATTTTTCTTTATAAGAAGTTCAAATAATAAGACCACCACAAAACAAACCAAATGAAATGCTGAAAAAAACATAGAAATGTTCATGCTAAACCACAGCACATTAAGCTTAAATAAAGAAATGCTTAAATATAAAATCTTAAACCACAAAATCCCCACAATACGTGTAGAAAACTAAATAAAAAGCACCCAATAAGAAGTATGACATTAAAAAAATACAATATTTTAGATCCATAAAATACAAATGCTGACTGAGCGTTAAACAAATATACATATATATGGAATAAATATATACTGACCAGAAAAAATAAATATACAAAATAATATAAATACTTAAATAGAGAAATACTCACACACAAATCACTTTTAAACAAAAAAAGCAGACAATTCAACAAAAAAAAAAGTAGAAACAAAAAAAATATATGCAAAAAAAATAAGATCTTCGTAATTTAAAAAAGAAAAAAATAATAACTCAACATTCTTTATTAAAAAACTTTAAAATTCCCACAATAGTTGAAAGAGTTCTAAAATATTTGAAAAAGTTATAAATAAATACGAGGGTAGTAGTAAAGTCACGTAAATCTCTTATTTACTGTTAAATATCTAGCCAAAAAAGGTCTTAAAAATTAAAAACTAAAAAAGAAGAAGAATTTATTTTAGTAAAATACTGAAAAAGACCTGCAAAATTTGATTTTCACACAAGCTTGTCATAGAAGGTGAATGCCATTTTTATTTGATTACAAGTTCACTACTTCTGTAGTCATTCTTAAGAAGGACATAAAAGTCCTTTTAAATTAAAAAGAATATACAATAGAGATAGAAATTACCATTAAATGTTCTGGTGCATTGACGTTTGCTAAGAAATTCACTTAATTGACCTGATTCTTTATGTCTCAATTATCTACAGACAAATTATTATTTTCAACATAAAAATTTAATGTATTTAAAATAAGTATTAAATATTAAATTGGGAACTAAAGAACCGTGCCCTATGCCACATTAGAAAAGAGGGGGTATATTGTCATTGTGCAGATATTATTTATTAGTCATATTACCTATCGGCCTAGAATCGTTTTCGAAATCGCTATGTCCGTCCGTCTGCTCGTCCATAGAAACTTAGGAATTAAATTACAAGTCGCACTTTTGAATATAATTTAATAAAATTGATCATTCTATTGCAAAATTAACGAATATTGTTAACATCGGTCCATTATTTCTTCTATACCCATACAACTGAACCTCCCGAATAGGGCTTATTAGCTCACATTTATTTTCAATGTACAAGTATACACTGAAAATAATCTATGCTCAACTTTACGAAAAAAAAATTTCGTAACTTATATTTTGTTAATATTTACAAAAATTTCGTGTATAATACGAAATATTACTTAATAAAACCCTTTTATAATTTTACGAAGGTACGAAAATCTTTCGTAAAAATTTTTTTCTTAAATTTTAGCGAAATTAAACATAATGATATTAATTATATTATGATTAAACAAAACTACAACATTTTTATAAAATTTAAGAAAATGTATAATATTATTCTCGAATTATTTTCATAAAAAAAATTAAAATTCGTGTGGAGAATAATTTTGAACTAAAATTAGAAAATTTATTTTAAAATGAACAAAAATGTTTAATTAAATTAATATTTCGTAAATTTTACCATATTTATTTAAAATTTCCTTTTTTCAATTTATGTAAATTAATTTTTTCAAGAATATTTTGCATTATACTAAAATATTTCGTACAATTTCGTATATATTACGAAAGAATTTTGTGGTGCGAAACACACAAAATTCTTTCGTCAAAATCAGAAGTTTTAAGAACAAATTTACATACTACAATATACAAAATTTTAAGTTTCGAGAGCTTCTTCCAATAAAACTGAGTAGTTTTAATTAACTTGTTTTAAAAATTTTAAATTGTATTAAGTTCAACTTATACAATAAGAAAATATGGTTTTAATCTGTTGATCGCTTCAAAAGTTAAAGAAAAAATGTTTTCACTAACATAAAGATACTTATGAACTAATTTTTTCAACTTTGACATATTATGATTTAGTTTGGTGGTGTCAATATATAGGCTGACAGCTGACAAAAATACTTATATCGACACTAGTAGCTTTCCAAATATTCAATCCAAAAATCATTTAAGATTTTCTCTACTTCCTGTATGACCCTCCTATTTAAAACGTTATATTAGTGTTAGGAGTCATAGCAAAGATAGACACTCAACAGCAACATGACACATTTTTCCAGATGTCTGTAATTATGATGGAAACAAATGTTTAATCAAATCAAATCATCATAAAATAAGTGGCGACTTAGACAAGACATAAAAAATTAAAAGACACACAAAAAATAACATACTGAAAAACATGAGGTTTAACAACAAGACAAAAAATTCATAATCATTTATAATTTTATGAGCATTTCTAACAACAACTTTAAACGGTAGAATAATTTTTATATTTGTTAAATAAAAAACTTTTTATTATCATTTTTTTTGTGATTCCGTGGATGATGTTTGTATGATATTTGTTGGTATTTGCTGTGATACGGTTGGCAAATGGTTAGAAGATTCATGTTACCCAAAATCTATTCTCATTCACATGTTTGTACATACCTCATCATGTATGTATATAACTGGGAGATGTGTGTATGTTTGTGCCACAAATTAACACCAAATGCTTTGTTTTTTTGCTTTCTTTCTAAGTTTATTTAGTTTTAACGACCGTTTTATTAAGTCAAAAGATACTTTTACCCGGATCCATAATATTATGAGACAAAATTAAAATCTAAATAAAAAAACTTGCGAAACTATGAATTTAATTTTATTTCATTTTTTATGACAACAGATTTTTAAAGAAAGATTCCATATTTTTTTTGTTCTTTGTGAAATTATATTTTTTTGAAGTAAAAGTAATTGTCTTGGTTTATTTTTGTTTTTTTAATTAGTTTTTATGGTCATAAAACATTTTTTAACTAGCCTGGGAAAAAGATTGATCATTATCACATTTATTTTAATATGTTTAATTTAAATTAAATAAATTAATGACAAATTGGATAAATTTCTTAAAAGAAGGTTGTTAAGAAACTTTTAAAGATTCTTCTAGATCGTACTATAATTGTAGATTTGAAGAGCAGTGTGTAATTTATGGATAATTTTATTAAACTTTAATGAACCAGATAAAGACCCGCGTAAGTGGAATTAATTTCTCCTAGTAATAACGGGTGGTCCAAAATGAAAATTTCCTTATAACTTTAAAGTAATACAATATTACTATGGGGCAACTTTGTGTCATATAATTGTATGACAAAAAATATTTGTTTTGAAAAAAAATCTAAAAAAATTCAGATAGTAGAAAAATAGCTTTCTAAACTCCTTTGGTCAACTTTTGCTTGGATACAATTTTACACTCGTTTGAATAAAAACCTTTATGACCAAAATATCCATATTTGGCCCCCTGTAAGTCCGGCAGTTCCTTACCGATAGAGCAAAAAATGTGTGCCTGTTGTACTATACAATAGTACTAACCTTGGTGCAAATTTCATCCAAATTTATTTTTTGACTTGATTCGCTTGACACGAAATTTCACTTGATATTGTCTCCGATTGCATCAGTTTCAGTGCTTAATTATTCAAACTTCATATTTTCTCAATAATTTTGAAAATATTAATTTTGGATTGCTCAACATATTTATTTAAAAGTTATTATTTCTACCAAAAATATTGATTTTGCCCTTGACCTTGATTGTGAAAACTCTTGGACATTAATAATGTGCCAAAGCTATAGAAAAAATCCTTCATGTTCTTCAGATAACCAACTCATCAGAACTTAGCATATTTGGATTTGATTGCTTTATAACATTCACAAATATTCATATTACAACATTTTACAAAATAAACATTTAAATTATCACTAAATTTCATCACTCGTTTCAATATTTTTATAACAAAAGTATGTATATAAACCCTTTTTCTCTTAAAAACGCCTTACAAAATCTTTAACTAATTTGCCTAAATCCATTATCACAAATACTTTAACATCAGTTAACCCACATAAACCGGATATTAGGTAAATAAGATCATTATAACATACAAAATATAAGACAGACATCAGACGACCCTTTACTCTTATCATTTTGTCGTCAAAAGCCTAAATTCATTTAACGCAATTTTTATTTTTTCAAAAACCATTTAAAATATTTCCTTAATGCAAATAAAAATATATGGCGTTAAGCCCCTGTACTCTGAACGAAAGTTAAAAGCAGGAAGAAAATGGTAACAAATGTACACATGTATATAGGTACGTACCGGTGAAGTAAAGTATTGAGAACATACATACATACTTTTTGAAAGTATGGAGTACAATAAAACCCGCTACCAACGAACAAATGAGCGAATGTTTTAATAGCAAAATGTGTGTACGTATGTATGTTTCTAGTGCGTTAAGAAGAAGTGAATTTGATTAATGCAAAACTGTCACTGATATGTCACATGCATGTCAAATAGTGACATTTGACATTTTACCAGTAGTAATCGTAGTAGTGGTAGTACCGTAACACTTTTATTTCAATACATTTACAATATTCATACTTATACTCATTCAAACGCTTACACTCTCCTCTTATGCTTGGTTGACTTTTGCGTTTTCGTGTTTTTTTTTATCCTGCTGTTTGCAAAGTGTTACTGTTATAATATGTATTCGTATAGTAAGAGCAAAAATTGTTGTAATGTATCCCTTTCCTTTTTATTATAAAAATTTCATTTTGTTTATTTATAAAAATTTTATATATATTAATATAATGCCAAAGATATGCCTATTTTAAATGGTGGAGTGTGATTGGTCTTTTTATTAGGTAGGGAAAAATATAATTTTCGTTATTTTTTTTGTGAGAAATTTTTTGTTGGTTATAGTTGAACTTCGTACATAGTCCAAAGAAACAAGGATCGACAATAATATAATTTCCTAATAATATTCTTTATATCTATTAGGCTTCACGCAATATTTTTGAAATTCTTATACCTTTTATGAAAGTTTTTGGAATAGTTATTATTTTGTTAAAATTTCATCTTCTTCATCTGCGGACAAAATACAGATTTTGGGAGACATTTTTTTTATAGACCGAAAACTGCTGAACATATATCAAATCCGACTTTAGTATACTATTCTACAGGAAAATATAAACTTAATATGACAAAATTTAGATGCATTATAAATGCATAAAAAGCGCAATTAAAAAATTTTATCATTAGTATATATATTATTAAATGCCCTTAAAAAATAGTGTTAAAATTTTTAATTTAATGTAATCCGTTTAGGAGTTATGATGGTTATAATGTTGTCATCATCATCTCCAAATTTAATTAAATTCCATCCAATTAAAATTCATTCCAATTAATGTTCCATATATAACTTGTATAATGACAATTTTTGCATCTTATAACTTTCGTGGCTTTCGAAATATAGCGTTATAAAGTTTAAAACCTGAAAATCTAAAGTATCATCACATTTAAAGGGTTAATGATATTTTGTTTCTTTTTCACCATTAGTCTCAGAAAATGCATATATTGATTATACACAAGGAAAACAATTTTTGAAATATTTTTTGAAAAAGGTGCATATTTGGATAATAGGTACTAAATTTTGAAGCATTATTAAAGTGTGAAAATGGGATCATTCTTATTGATTTTTCCTATAAAATCAAATATTATACCATTATTTCTTATAAATTCTGCAGTTTCTGCTCTGTAAAAAATTTCGCTCAAAATCAGTGGTTTTCGTCTTATATATGCAGAGGAAGGAGTTGGGATATTGAAAAAAATTATTACAGCATAGCAATCACTGATACCAAAATCTTCTAACAAGTTGTGATATCACAAAATGGAGAAACATTTGATTTTTTGAAACGAAGCCTAATTTCAATGTATGTCCATTGTTAAATTGAAGTCTAGATGGTTAGGTTGATAGATAGATGTATACTATATCAAATCCGAAGAAATACACCTACTATGGAGCCTGTTGTGCGATCGTTTTCATAAAAACATTTTTTAATCAGCGTATTATATTTTAATATTGCGAAACTAAGTTTCCTGGAAGTAATTTCTAAAAATTCTCAGACTTGCTCATTTTGAGGAAATTTCTCGTCTTGCTCTCATTATTTAATTATTTTTTATACCCTACACCACTTTAGTGGGGAGGGTATATCGGGTTTGTGCTGATGTTTGTAACATACAAAAATATTCGTCCTATACCCACCTTGAAGTATACCAATCGGCTTAGAATCATTTTCTGAGTCGATTAAGCCCATACAACCGTACCCCCCAAATAGGGCCTTTTGGCTTATAATTAATTTAAATGGTCTATTATGTTAACAAAAGTCGACAAAACTTAGTTTTATAGAACTTTAAATGACACTACCGATTTTTATAATGATCGGGCTTCATTTGAGCCTATCCCCCATTAAAGGTCAAAATTCACTTACAAACACTAATAACACTTTTAAATTCTACATAAATAATATTGAAGAAGACTTAACTCCCCCTACCAACATTTTTAAGGATAGGGCCATATTTTTCCCTACTCCCCTTTGAGCCCTCTTAAAAAATCTCTTTTTTTTGCCAAAAAAATAAGTAAAAATATTCCGAAATAAAGTTAAAAAAACAAACCAAAACAAACCCCATTTTTAACATACATACAGACTGGTGTAGGGTATCATATGGTCGGCTACGC
This sequence comes from Lucilia cuprina, assembly GCF_022045245.1. Classification (NCBI taxonomy): domain Eukaryota; kingdom Metazoa; phylum Arthropoda; class Insecta; order Diptera; family Calliphoridae; genus Lucilia; species Lucilia cuprina. Next base: position 17,398,836 of record NC_060952.1, read on the forward strand.
CCATCGCACATCTCACAGCTTATCCATCTATTCCTTAGCTTGTAGTTGATCCTGTTACGGAGCACCTGGTTAAAATAAAACTGGTCTGGGATAAGATTATTATTGTTATTAAAGGATTACTTATGTAGTAGACTATTTCGATTGAAGCTGTTTTCACCGATCGTCCCTTTACATAAGCGTGCTGCTTATATTTAAAGTCTTCGTTTGGTACACTGCTTTTAAACATCGACTCTCTGTTCCAAAGTTTTAAGTACAAAAGATGTAAGACTTATCGGTCGATAGTGACAGATGTACGGAAAGAAGTCCCGCGGCGGGACTCCAAAGTCCTTGCTTGTTCCCATAATTTTAGATAATTTGGAAAATGTTGGTTAATTATCGATCGGTTTTTAGATAATCTGTATCGTTGTAATCATAACAACTTTAGCAGAAAATAGTTTTTTGAAGAAAATGTGTGTTGTTAACTATAACGTGATTAAAATTACTTTTTCTATAAACATAAACATAAATTTTATAAAAATTTGTTCTGCAACAGTTTTGAAACTGATTTCAAGAAATTACTTTTACTCCTTATTATAACTTAAACTACGTTAATTCGTATATAACATATCACACTCACACTGCTAGCAATTCTTCAATTCTTACCCCAGTTTAATTTTATTGAGAGTATGGATAAGTGTTTACCATTTTCATATAAAAAATGTTTCTTCTTTTTTATTACTGACACTGATTTTTTTCGAAAGTCCTTTAACTGTACTTGTTCTTCCTAGCTGTATATGGTTGGAATTTTTTAATATGAAATTGTTTCAGTTTTTTTCTCTTTTACTTTTTTGCTGGTTTTTGAAAAAAAAAATGTTGCCTGCTTTTTTTTAATTTTCCTGTTTCTTTAACTTTAGTGTTCATATGTTGACATTTGACAATGACGACATTTGTGCATGAAATATTCAACCTATTTGACTGCGAATTAATGTTGAATTCATGTATATTTTCTTCAACTAAAACAGCTACTGATCCCTCAAACTTTTAGCTTTTTTTTCCTTAACATCTTGTATATTTAATATATACCAGAAATGTATGAGAGCTATTCCTTCAACGGCTGGTGTTTTTTTGTTTTCTTTCTCTCTCTGTTTGTATTTTGTTGATTGTTGATGTGATGTGGGAAATGTCACTTTTTGACAGTTACTAGCTTCTGCAATGGCGATACAAGTGTATTTTTATAAATATTTAATTTGTTTGTTTAGCATTCGTATTTTTTTCTTCAATTTTAGTTTACTGTGAGTATGATTGTGATCAACATCATCATCATCATGATTATAAATATTTTATTAAATTAAACAAGTATGAATGTATAGTAGGGCGTAGCCGACCATATGATACCCTACACCAGTCAGTATGTATGTTAAAGATGGGGATTATTTAAAAAAATAAAGCATTTGGCTTGTTTTTTTAACTTTATTTCGGAATATTTTTACTTTTTTTGGCAAAAAAAGAGATTTTTTTAAGACGGCTCAAAGGGGAGTAGGGCAAAATATGGCCCTATCCTTAAAAATGTTGGTAGGGGAGTTAAGTCTTCTTCAATATTATTTATGTAGAATTTAAAAGTGTTATTAGTGTTTGTAACTGAATTTTGACCTTTAAGTCATTTTCTGAAGGGGAGTTTGTATGGGGGATAGGGTCAAATGAAGCCCGATCATTACAAAAAACGGTAATGTCATTTAAAGTTCTATAAAACTAAGTTTTGTCGACTTTTGTTAACATAATAGATCATTTAAATTAATTATAAGCCAAAAGGCCCTATTTGGGGGGTACGGTTGTATGGGGGCTAGTCGAAATAATGGACCGATTTTAACCATTTTCAATAGGCTTCGTCCTTGGGCCAAAAGAAGCGTGTGTGCCAAATTTCATCCAATTATCTTGAAAATTGCGACCTGTACCTTGCGCACAAGGTTTACATGGACAGCCAGCCAGACGGAGGGACGGACGGACATAGCTTAATCGACTCAGAAAATGATTCTAAGCCGATTGGTATACTTTAAGGTATAACAATACATTTATTTCATCCAATTATCTTGAAAATTGCGACCTGTACCTTGCGCACAAGGTTTACATGGACAGCCAGCTAGACGTAGGGACGGACGGACATAGCTTAATCGACTCAGAAAATGATTCTAAGCCGATTGGTATACTTTAAGGTATAGGACGAATATTTTTGTATGTTACAAACATCAGCACAAACGTATAATACCCCCCCACTATAGTGGTGTAGGGTATAAATACAGCTAAAAGCAGGAGGGTTGTTTACATTAAATTATTTTGTTGTTTTGCTGCTGTCGCCGTTTTAAATAAAATGTGGCAACCATGTGTCATAATTAATAATATTTTGAAAAATTTCTTAATTTGAATTTGATTGTTTAACAAATTTATATTTTCTGTTTTTTTTTTTTACTGGGGGATTAAAAAAAGAGTAATTGATTGTTGTGTAAACAGTGTCTGAAATGAAATTGGGCACCTAAATTTGAAATTGGGAATACATGTAAGAATATCTGGCTTAACAGTAATGAGCGAAATAATAACAATACCCAAGAAATCACATAGAATTGCTTCTCATTAAGATACAATTTCCAAAAGCCTACTAACCGATTTCTCGATTTTAAGAATTTCAAAAGTAATTTACTCTACTAATTCTCCGTAATTGCAATAAAACTTTTTCAATTTTTCTCACATTTCTATATAACTAAAATTTTATTCACTACTGTTAATTGATTTCCTATTATTTAGAACCGCATTAACGAATAAAATAAATAAATAGAATACAACTTGTGCATTATTTGATTTTTTTTAGCTTTTGAAATATTTATTTACCAAAAACTCATTCCTTAATGCCTGGCGCCAAAGTTTTGAAAAATGATTTCCTGATTTTTTATTATTTTTTCTAAATACGAAAATTTATATTGTATTTGTTATGTATGGAACAATATTGTACCATAAAAACATATACAATCAGACATTCAGACATTTTCAACATACAACAATACATTTATTAAAAAAAAGAGTAATAATAAAAACACTCGTACATACATATACAAATAATGACTTGAAATGTAGTAAACATTTTTTAAATTATTGCCAACATTGGCGATTTGTTTAGATTAAAAAGTTTCATTCATTCAATGTTGCCATATTTCAATGATATTTGAACACACACGCTCCCGTATACATTCACCCATCGCCCAGCTAACTAAACGACTGAAAGACCACAATCGAAATGATTAAGTATGTGTTATTTTATATGGACATAAACTGAAATGTTAGTTTTGTTTAACCAAAAAACTGGAAAAAAAATATTTCTGTTACAAGAAAAAAAAATTATTTTCGACTTAAAAGATTTATTGTAATATTGAATATCTTAATTATGGGGTTGAATAAATAATTTTTTTTTAATTTTATTTTAAAAATATGGTTTTGGAAACATGTAGACGTTTTCAACGCCTCTAAGTTTTAAATATGATATCTTATGGGCGAAGAAGCTATGATGGACCAATCTGAGCCAAAAGTTCTAAACAAGCTTTTGTAAGCTGTTCTAATATCACAAATTTACTACTATATATAAAGTTTTAGATCTAGAATCTTATATAACTTGAGCCAGTTCTGCAATATTATTATTTTCTAACAAAGAGTTCATCTTCAGGTTTATGCTGAATTCTATTAGTTTGAATCCTTTGTCAAAAATTTCAATTACAATAAATCCTTTCCAAACAATTTAACTAGTAACCATAATCCCGATACACACAAACGTATATATTTGTTTGAAACCTTAACACTTCTGAACTGTCAAAAAACTCTTTAAGTTTTTTTTCTTCTCTTCGACACAATAGAATCCAAGCTGTGTGATAATTGCTGTTAATGCCAAAATTACCAGCGATACAAAAATCTCACAAATGCTAAAACTGAAAGGAACAACAAACAGTTTAACGAACAAAAACTAATAATTGTCAAAAAGTCAATTTCACTTTTAACTAAACACAGAAATACAACAACAAAAAACGCCAAAAGGGATAAAATTAAATGCAATACATAAAACGAAAAAAAGAAATCAAAAATTCATACAACAGCTGAGTTGTTGATTATCATGACAAAAAGCAAAAAAATAAAGGACCAACAAGGACAATTGCTGACGATTATGATGATGATGAGCTAAGCACAGATGATGAATTTCTAGAATTTTGACAAACAAGAAAAACAAAAATAAATTAAACTAAACTAAAAAAACAAAACAAAACACACACCGTCAACCACCAATTGAAAGCAGGAAAAAAGGGATAAATGTCATATTTGTTGCAATTTGTATAAAGAAAAAACAACAACAAAACAGGAGGACCCTTTAGCATTTGATCAGGAATGAAATAATCAAATATAGAAAATAACAATACTACAAAAACTAAATTGAAATTCACAAAAAAAAATTGTGATGTGTGAATAAAGTCCTGTTTTCATGCATGTCTACTATATACATATGAATGTATACATGTGTGTCACTGTTTGCATGTATGTGAAAGAATCTGTCACTTTTGGTCTGTCAGCAATTAACACGCTATTCATCAAGGGTTTGACTTTGACTCTCGCTATCAGCGAAACAACTGCATCAAGCGGCAACAGAAACAATGTGACACACATGACAGATCCTTTATCATTAGAAATACGTACATGTGTATGTGTGTATATGTATTGTTATAAAAAAAACCTGGTTATGAATTGAATTAAAGTAAAATAATAATGAAATCGTTCACACAAAAACCGGATTAGTTGAGTGTAATCTTCTAACCAATATTCATAATTTTTGTAAGGTTTTTAATAATGAAGATTTTGTTATTGAAATTATGTGCCAATGTTTTTTTTCTTGATTTTTTATCTCTCAGTCACTACAAAATATTCGACTGTAACATAATAAGTATTTAAGGTTTTCGACAATATGGGTTAAGTAAAAACGCCATTTAAACAATTAAAAATATTCAGTTCCCCATCAATACATTTCAATTCTACTACTTGTTAAGTTCTAGTTCAATTCTAGTTCAGTTCTAGTTCATTTATAGTAATGTTTTAGTATTGTTGTAGTTCTATTTTAGTTCTGTTCTAGATCCGTTTTGGTTCAATTTAAATTAATTAGCAACGACAACGACAAAGCTCTACGGATGAATTTTAAATTGGATTTTAAAACTATTAAAAATTGTTAATCATTTTGACAAAACTAATCCATACAAACAATTAAGTCTATATAATTTCATACCACTCCTTATAGAACCTAACAAATCAAAAAACTACAAATCATACCCGGCACGCCGCTACACAGTAATTTTTATTAAGCACATACATATACATTCATATACTAAATGCGTTCACCCAATCCATTATAAACCATATTAAATGCATTTTTAAAAGAAAATATGTTCATACAAATTAATAAAAGAAAAACTTTAAATCAACACCTTGTATCGTGACACAACGCATTCTTTCACCAAATGACTGACAAAATGACGCCTTCTCTTTGACATAAATGAAAGAAAAAACACTCAAAAAGTGGCGTAAAGCAAACGAAGGAAACAAATGCATAAATGCTGCATAAAAATATGATTGTGATGTTGCACTTTTCCAAACTCATTGTAATGGAGACTGTAATAGTTTTGAGTGATATTTTTATTTGTATAAAAGTTAAAAATATTATGAATGACACTATGACTAGAAATCACAATTCTGAGTATACTACGTATATAGATGTACATTTTATAAGTCGTGTGTTTAAGTGTACAAGATAATAAATCAAAAATGTTTATTAGCTTGGCACATTTATTAGAATTTGATTGCTATTAAAGTCGTATATTCTTTCATACAGATTTGTGTTTAGGAAAAATAATAAAATATCTACAACTGAAATAAATAAACAAATCTAAAATGACACACTCTAGAAATATATTTGACAGATGGCACGCGTGCGCAATGAAAATAGTGTTTTAAAATGATTACAAAAATAATAAAGTCAAAATATAACAAATGAATTATGACATTGCAGAAAAAATTATGGAATTGATTGTTAATATGAGAAAAATTATTTTGCCATATTTAAATGGTAAACTTCAGATTAGATAAAAAATTTAAAATTTAACGGTAAACAATTTCGAAATTATTTATTTGACATTTGATTGTACTGAACTAGAACTGAAAAAGAACTAAACTAGAACTGAACTAGAACTGAACTAGAACTGAACTAGAACTGAACTAGAACTGAACTAGAACTGAACTAGAACTGAACTAGAACTGAACTAGAACTGAACTAGAACTGAACTAGAACTGAACTAGAACTGAACTAGAACTGAACTAGAACTGAACTAGAACTGAACTAGAACTGAACTAGAACTGAACTAGAACTGAACTAGAACTGAACTGAACTAGAACTGAACTAGAACAAAACTTGAACTAGAACTAATCTAAAACTGTACTAGAACATGAACAGAGTGAACTTCAAACTGTTTCTAAAAATATTCTGTTATATTCTCTTAGGTTGAAACATATGAACATATAACCAAAAATATTTGCAATTACAAATATTCACATGTACATGAATGTACATATGTATAAATATTTAATATTTAAAATTTCATTCAAATGTCAACAGTGTTGACACAAACATGACAAGAACTTGCACTTTTGGATTACAAGTGGATGAATGTTGTCGCTAGTATGAATTGGAGTTTACGAAGTACATATAAAGAGACAAGAGTGGAACGTTTTTCATGTTTTGTTTTTTTCTTTTGCATAACTTTCGAAAGTTGTACAATAACACTGAAAAGTGCCAAAAAGGAAGTAAGGGAAATAAAAAAATAATGATATTAAAATGAAATAACAACAAACAACTTCCTTGTAAATTGAAAAATGGCGTAAAATTGTTTTTCTTCTCACTCTGTACACAAATTTTTCATTTCATTTAATGGTATTTTTCAGAGCAAAAGATAAAAACAAGTGACATTTTATTATTGTTGTTTGTTTAATATTGTATTTTTTAAAAATTCAACAGCCATACTTTTTTTGTTGTTTTTTTTTTCTTTTATACATTCCGTATTCTTGTAACAGATCAAATGTCAAAAAATCATGTCAACACATATATTCCGACATATCAGCGAAAATGCTGTCGCTGTATGTTATTTTGCTTTGTATTAATAAATTATTAATTTATTTTGAAAAAATATTTTGTTTGTATACATTTTTGCTGGTGTCATCTGTGTTAAATGTTAATGATACATTTCTTTTAGATACAAAATTCTTCAAAAATTTATTTCATGTGTTTTTGTGTTTTCTTTTTTAATTTAAAATTTGTAGGTATTTTAAAAAATTTTAAATTTAACAAAATTATATGAGTGTATGTATTTTATAATGCATGAAATCACCGAAAGAAAAAATAGAGTAGATAAAATGCATAAGGGGGACTAAAAATATTGTTTAAACTTATTACTTATTAATGTATTTATGTAGCTTAAGTTTATAATACTTTTAAAGTTTATATGATTTGTAAAAGTCATTTGTTTTAGTCTTTTTGTGTACAAAAATTTTCTCAGTGTATCTAATATTATCAAGTCAGAATATAAGTATTTAAGTTGTTTTATATATAAATTTTGTATCATTTTATTTTATATTTTTTCTTAAACAAATTCATCTAATTTGTGTGATTCATACAAACATCTACTTATCATACCTCTGCTATGGTATTTTTTTTTCTTTAAAGATTGTGTTATAGCAGCTTTTTACATTCTGTTCATTTTATTTCATTTGTATTAGAAATTAGAAATAGAATAGAAATAACAACTAGAAGAGCATTGGTTAACAGTTTTCAATGTTGTAATAAATTTTATTTCAACATTCCTTAGACTTCATAGACAACATCGTTTATCTTGTGTGAAATATATATTTTTTTTATTTCGCTTTTTAGTTTTAGGATGTTTTATGTTTTATTTGTAGATATTTTTTTCTTTAATTTGATTTGATTTAAATATTTGTTTATTTTTGTTTTATTGCAGTTTTTGTGTTCTTTAATTTATATAAAAATATTTATAATACTTTGATCTTTTGAATTAGAAACAAATTTCTTTTTATCATTTGTGAAAAGTTGTTTTGCTTTATTTATTTTAGATAAAATTAATAAATTAATTATCTTAAAAAATAAACTGAACTAGAAATGAACTAGAACTGAAATAAAACTAAACTAGAACTGAACTAGAATTGAACTAGAACTGAACTAGAACTGAACTAGAATTGAACCAGAACTGAACGAGAACTGAACTAGAATTAAACTAGAACTGAATTTGAACTGAAGTAGAACTAGAACTGAATTAGAACTGAACTAAAACTGAACTATAATAGAAAACTAAAATAGAATTAATCTTAAGGAAAAAAAATTTAATTTATAGAAAAATGATTCCATGATATGCTTAACTGAACTAGAACTAAAATAGAAAACTGAAATAGAACTTTAGGAAAAAAGTTTTAATTTATAGAAAACTGATTCCATGATATACTTAATATTTAAAATTTTTTTAATGCACTTTACTTTTGTAATTGTTCTTAACGAATATTCTTTTCTTAATTTCTTTTCAGGGGACATCGATTAAATAATTTAAAATTTGTAGTTCACGACCTTGCAAACAAACTTCTGAGGTGGTACGTACATATTCAAATTATTTTCTGTAGGAAAATTTAACTTGTATTATATGTATTTTAGAAATAAGTTACATATTTCATCGCATTAGTTAATTACGATCTGTGGTTTGATTAAAAGGAAATTGATTCCAATTCGATTTCTATACTTTAAGCTGGGCGTAGGGCGAGTAAAATATCCTAAAGTTTTATATTTTATACAATTTACACCTTATAACTAATAAAATCTCCCCCTCATTGCTATGTGAATTATTGATCAATAAATAAAAAATAATTTAAATATTTGCTTTATAAACATGTCAACACAATTAAACAAGCCACTGTTATCGACAAACGTAATCTTTTTGCAGCCAAAAATGTGTTAAATTTATAATCAATAAAGAAAATAAAAAAATATTTAACATGTCAGATTGTAACATTTAAACAATAATTAAAATAAACCAAAAAAAAAATTACTTGCACTCATTTGAAAAATTCTCTTAACGAAGTTTATCATTTGTATTGTTTTGTTAAAAATAATATTTAAATTAGGATTGCTTTGTTTTCTAAATTTAGTAAAAACTTTTTTGCACATGTTTTGAATTGCAATTTTTTTGCTAATTAGTAGAAATAAACAGCCAAAAGACAAAAATTAACCTTTTTGTTAATCAAAATTTAAACTTTTGCACAAACTATTTCGTTAACCTTTTTTATTTTTTTGTTTATTTTGGTTTATTATTGTCTGCTTATTGAGTGATTTTTTAATTAAGGCTTCATTTGAATTCTTAATTGGTTGATGTTCAACTTTTTAAATTTAAAATTTTTTTAAACGGCAATCTATATTCCAATAATAAAACATCATTTGTTTTTCAAGAAGATTTAGATTTTTTCTTTAAATACTAATTGGTCGCATACAAAAGTTTTGTTCATAAATCGTCAAGATTAAAAATGATTAATTAGAAAATTAGTTTAATCGACCAAAGTGAAATGTTGCTTTGCTCGGCTAAATAAATATTATGTATTTGTTGTGCTGTTTTGTTCATAAATAATTAATATTTATAAAAGTTTTAAACAATAAAAACTATAAATATAAAAAAAATCAAATAAAAAATGTTTGCATAAAATTTGAAAAATTTTTTATGCTTTAAAATATTAATTTAATAAACAAAATTAGATGAAAGAATATCTAGTTTTATTTTTGTAAAGAGAAGGGTTTAAAATTTAAAAGAATTTTAAAATGTAAACCACAGTAGCAGGTTTAATAGTATTAAGAATTTAGATTGTTAGGTAAATGACTCTTTTAAAATTTGACAATTTTATTTATTGTAAATTTTAACACACCATCGTTAGTTGGGGTTTATAAATAGAAATGTTTTTATTAATTTTTCATATATAAACTGATATGGGTTTATCATTATATTCTCAATAGTTTTGCGTTTCAATCGAAAATGGAACCTAAAATCGGAAAAATAATTAAAATCTGTATTTACCAGGTCATAGTGTCCTAAAAACTGAATACTTCTGTTTTTACCTCTGATCTTGTAAAAGCAGGAAGACATAATTTACAAAATCCGTAATGATTAAATTCGAAATATAACGGATTTTAAATACGAATGGGTCATACAGCTTTTATAAGGTCTCAAGTCAGCTTGTCAGTAGACTAATGTCTTATGTAAATATTTAATACAATTCCAATTTTTGCAACTCTAAGGTAGAATATTTCGTATATATTCCCTTTGTTGAAGTTCTGCTCCATTTCCATATTTATTGTCCCAGATTTAAAAAAAAACATTCCCTAAGCGATAGGAGGTGTATTTGAGCCGATTTGGAGCAAGAATTAAGTCCCCATTTTAAATCTTTTAGGATTCGCAAAAGTTACAAAATTACCTACCTGGATTCTCTTAGAGTACTTTTATCCGCTTTCATGAGCTAGCTCGAGCATTTGATTTGGGATGAAAGCAGAAATGATAGTATAGTCGAAGATCAGAAGGTACAGTATGAACCGAACTGAAAAGGTGATAATAGGTGATAGCCAAAAACTGTTCCGCACAGAGCTAAAGTTATTAATGAATCATGGTACTTTGTATAGAGGCAGGATTCAAATGCGGACCGATCATTACGAAAATTGGCAGTAACATTTAGATTTTTGAAAACTATTTGAAATGAGATTTTTATAGGAAATTGTTAATGAAATGAAAATCCACAACATCTTAGATTTAAATAAACAAATATTATTTATCGCAGTAATAAAAGAAAAACAAAAAAATTTTTTCGGAAAACTCGAAAAATGTCGGGTACAATTACATTTAATTAACTCCAACATTTAAATATTTTTTTTTTTTTTTTTTTTTTTGACGAAAATATAAACAAACATTAATAAAACGTTTGCAATTTTTTCTCTTCCCAAAAGTAAAACTATCACATGTAATATTCATTCTGCTGCAATTTATACGTAATGAAGCTGAGTATGATGGGATGTTACTCCCACATTTTCCCTTGAATTGCACACTCCATAACACTAATTTCGAAACAGTGATGCATAATATGAGTATATTTTTGAAATATACTGTTGACAATGTGATGTAAGAGTTTCTTGTGATGCTTCTGATGTTGTGTATCGTATATTTTGTTACACTTCATACAAAGTTTATGGTAGAAGTAAATTTAAAATGTTTGTAATTATAAAATTGATATGTATGTTTGAGTGTATATATGAATTCATTCCTTTAACAATTTCATGCCTTTATGCAGATTTTTTTTTACAATTTTATACATATTTAACACATACAGTTTTTTTATTTTTCTGCGTTTTTTCCACAGTTTTTCTCAATTTGTTTTTCCAAATAATACATGCTCGTGTGCAGTATGAATATTTAATTGCCAAGTGAATAAATGTATTTATATGATGTGTTTAACTGACAGTGAATATAATTTTTAACTGCACAATTACCGTGCAATTATTGTATTATTTTAGTTTTTTTTTACATTTTCCTGTTTATTATTTTTTTTTTCATTTGTAATTTGTTTCAAATAAATTTATGTATTTAATTAAAATATTCATTAAATCAAATGAAATATTTATTCGTATTTTGAACAGAGCAAAAAAAATGTGAAAGAAATGTATTTCATTACTTGATCATTTTTCATTCGAATGTTATTTAAATGTTAATTAAACGGGTTTTACTGATATTGATATTGTTCATATAGAATTGATTGTATTAGTTTGGACTTTACACATTTTTTCCACAAAACACTCACAACAAACTTAACACAAAAGATTTCAAACTCTTGACGTCTTTTGAATTATTTATTTTAAATTGTTTGTTAAAATGACAAACTGGATATGGGAACATTAGAAAAAATTACCATTTAATGGAGATGTTAATAAAAAGATTGTGAATGTTTGCATAAATATACTAGAATAAAAATCCTTATATGATTATTGGGAAAGTTAAAATAAAATAACTCTAAAATCAATAATCACTCCTACCCGAATTCCTGGTTAAGTTACAACTCACCAATGCCTCTTCGTGTATCTTACATGCAATTTTAATTTACGCGTATTGATTTCCGGTCCATTATATGTGCACCTTGCTCAAGTACTCGAGCTATCGAATCTTTTGCCATGGAAGCAACGTTGGGGAAGGACAGGTGTCATGAGCAAGCACAATCTAACCCCGACAAATATATCACTCAACCACACTGTGATTTGGCAACAGCACCTAGAGGACTTAATTTGTCGTCCGAAATACGGATCATATTAATTGACAAGACTTTATTTCAGTGGTCACGAAAATCCACTGTGATTAGTTGAGCATGTTTTAGAGTAAACTTCAACTTAGAAAAAAACTTCAATGTAGAAAAATCGATGAACTCCATTTTTGAAAAGCTTATTAGTTAAGCATATCAAATTAAACTCAATAATAAACCTAAAATAAACTCCATTTCGTTTAACCCAATATTTGCATTATCATCTTAAATCCAAAATTTTATTAATCTACAATCATGCTCTGTAATTTGTACCGCTCCTATAATCTAGGAGTGATAAGTTTCAGTTAAAAAATCGGTTTAAACTTAAACAAAATTTAGAAAATGGGGGAAAGAAAAATATTAGCTTATTTCTGTTCTTAATAATTTTATGAACTAACCCTCGTAATTGCTATAATTTTTAATAATTATATACAAGAAGAAAATTTTAACTATTAAAATCAAACTCTGTAGAAATTTACCATCTTTTACAAGCGAAAAAATCTTGCTTAAACTAATCTCCAATTAATTGAAATTCATCACTTGTGATTAAACTTTTAAACTCAGAATCTCATCTCATCGATCCTCTTTGCCAGCTTAATAACATAGCAGCAGCAAACCAGCATCTTAAATATTAAAGACATAAATAATAAATAAGAAAAAAAATAATAAAATAAAGTAGCACTTGCCATGTCATGTTTTGATATGTCAATTTTATTGAAATGAAAATGGATTAGAGTGACGGAAAGACAAACAGACAGACATAAGATCTAAATGAAACCAACAGTTTAGTTTATTATTGATTGACAGACTGATTTATATAAACAAACTTGCAGCGTACACACACAGCAAGCGCACATCATTTTCATCATGGTAATTGCTGGCGATAGTGATGGTGACGACGATGGTGGATGTCGATGATGATGGTGATGGCACCATGCATTTGTATATGGATGAATGTATTCTCATCTTTTTAACCCAACAACTAAACTAAACCTTTATCATCTTTCATCTGCTTGCTCTTCTTTAATGGTATAAAGTACACACATGGATAATAAATATAAAAATTTTTATATTGAGGTGTTTATATTTCAATTAACGCATAATATGAGGGCATTTAGCAGCAGCAACATCAACAGCCAACAAATGAATAACATCGTGCTTGCATATAATTAACAGCCATTAGGGAGTAAAAGAATAATGAATTAAAAACGGAAAATAAGTAATATTTCAACCGACCGACCAACCAATTCATTCGAGTACATTGATGAACATTTTAAACAAATTAACTTTTCTCGCTCTTTGTTGTCTCTTCTGTTGCTGCTGCCTTCCTGCCTGCTTGCTGTTCGCCTTATATGTATGTTGCCTGTGTTCTGTTTCCAAATTGATTTATTTACGAAAATTGTCACTGTTACGTGTGAAAGTCATAAATAAAAATTTTTCTGTTTCTTTGTAGTTTCTGGATATCACAACAAACAACATTGCAATTTACAAAAAAAGTATTTAAGCAATAGCAACAAAAACGACCATGAGTGACATTTATTGTTCACACTTTGTTGTTGTTCGTGTTTTTTATACTTATTGCTCTTGTTTCTGTTTTTAGTAAGTTGTCCTGCTCAATGAGTTTTTTATAGTTGCTGTAAGCAAATTTGTTGTTATGTTGCTTATACCCCCACAATCACATCTCAAAGTCAAGGGCGTTATTAGAAATGGGGATTTTTTTAAATTTTTTCTCGAGAACTAATATTTACAAATTTTGTATAAAACCTTTATGTCTTTGCAGGATAGAACCATGTTACTAAAAGTTATGTAAGTGTTATCTGGTACCCAGAATTTGGAATAATTCGTGTCAGCCTAAAGACAATCTGTAGTCTTCAAATAAGGATTTAATAAAGGGTTTACTATTAGAACCAGATACCTTGAAATGAGTCCAACCAAGAAATTCTATCAATTTTTAAATTGTTTATATACCCAACACCTATATTTAATATAATTTTGTTAATATTTGTAACATCCAAAAATTTTGGTCCTACAGTTTAATTATACGATTAAGCTTTGTCGATCTGTCTGTCTGCGAGTCTATAATCGCTCCCCCGAATAGGACTCTTGAGCTAAATATTATATTAAATCCCTGCAAAAATCTGCACAACTTTTGAAAATAGAAATATAATTAAATTATAGTTAATCTACATGTATATAGTTTCCCCAAAACATCTACGCCCTTTTTGATTAAAATTTGTGTTTAAATGTATGCGCAAAAGTAATTAAACACTTATATATGTTGTTAAACGCGCGTTCTTACCCACATATACATACATATTGTAGTTATTGCTAAATTTTTTGTTTCTGTTGTTGTTGCTTTCATATGACCACAAGTTCATTTTGGGCCAAATCCATAACAAGAATTAAAATAATTTTTGCTTGAGCAGGACTTTTGCATGTGTCGTTGGCATAAATTATGACTGTTTCATGTGGTGACTACATACAGCAATAACAACAACATAAACAATAACAATACCAAAAACTTAAACACTTAAAAATTCATTTCCCCAAAAAAATATTCAACAACTTGACATTGGTTGTTTGTAACGTAAAAGTGTGTGTGTGTTTAAAGTTGTTGTTCATGTTGTTACTTTTGTTTTATTACTGTGTTGAATGTTTCACATGATTTGTGGCATTTAAATTTTTGGAGGTTGTTACCACAACAATTCACCATCAAAGCACTTTGGCAATAAAAAAAAGAAAATCAAATTGTAAAAAATAAATTTTTCCAAACACAACCAAGAGGCAACTAAAGGTAGGTCAGTTCCAAAACAAACTTTTCTATTCATTTGGGAGTAAAAAAATAAGGATTTATTAACTTCACCCGAGCTTGTTAGTGAGTATGTTTAAAACTTTCAACTAAATACCCATTAGTAAAATTGCATGCAACATTCACAACACTAGTATATGTATGTATGAGTATATTAATGTTTGCTTCTGCTGTGGTTACAGCTTCACATGATTAGCATAACTATGCATTTATTTATCCTTGCTCAATATACTTGTTTTTTTATTTATTTGGATTTGGTTTAACCACAAGAAAAAAATCCTTAATTTATTGTAAATTTGCCATAAATTAAATCATTGCCTCTCACTCGCTCTATATGTGCGAATTTGTATTAAGATTCATGGCAACTTTGTAGTAATGAATCTGATCCACCACATTTTACCCCCAAACAAAACAAGAACTTTTTTTGTTTTTTTCTTCCAGGGCTTATAGATTTATTGTGCGGGAAATAATTCATGACACTATTTACGGTTTTACTGGTTTAACGTATGGCTTTTTAAAACGAACGCACACGCAGTTTCACCTACTCTCCATTGTGCCACCTCTTAATGCAACATTCAAATATGTATGTACATGATACACACACACACACACATTCTTGTGTAAATACAATTTTAGTTACAAAACTTAGCTGATGTTGCAGTTTTATAACTAAACCATGTTTGTCGTGGACTCACTATTTTAGTCTACTCTACACTTTGTTACCAAAAGTTCATAAATAGTATTTTCTGGTAACATGCGTTAAAATGCCATGACAACCACGAAAATCGTATACATTTTTCCATCTCTCACATTGAACAAACAGTGAGAAAAAAATTATTACAAGAATTTGTATTTAACACCTTTTTGTATTGAGTGAAACGGCATTGGACGTAGCAATTTTTTGGGGTAATAAATGAAATTTTATTGCTTATATACAATTTTATTTATGACATATGAATATAATAAAAAAATTAAAGTTTTAGTACAATCTCTAGATTTTTGAGACCAAAAAATCTGAGAAACTATATCGGTTAGAAAATTCATTAGTTGCGAGACTCGCAAACTTGGATAACTTAATTGGTCGAAGACATGTTAAGCTCTCTAAGTTGTACAAACGCAAATCCACATAAAAATTCCCATTACTTACGCTTCTGCTGCAGTTTGTGTAACTTGTAAAAATCTTTTGATTTCTTTGCCATTGCTTTACCTAGTACTCTAGGAAATGCGTTTTATTTACTTTTTTGCAAATCAAAAGCTACGTTTAATATTTATAGTTTTATTTTCTTTTTGATAAAAGAAATAAAAGTTAAAGCAATGCAAGACAGTATATGGTTACGTAGCAATATATATACATATATATATATATATATATATATATATATATATATATATATATATATATATATATATATATATATATATATATATATATATATATATATATATATATATTATATATATATATATATATATATATATTATATATATTATATATATATATATATATATATATATATATATATTATATTTATTATATTATATATATATAATATATATATATATATTATATATATTATATATATATTATATATATATATATATTATATATATATATAATTAAATAGATCGATAAACTCCGATTTATTTAACAAACTTTTTGTAATCAAGGTTTAGTACCCAAAGAAAAACTCATATATGTTGAAAAATTAGTTAAAAAGCTAATAAAACCAGTGTCATTAAATAACTCCTCAAATTTCTTGACAAGGATTATTATATAATATTTTCAAAACCGTCTCCACTTCCTACTTATCCGGCTCTCACAGTCGGATTTTCTACAATTGTAAAAAAGTTTTTATACATTTTATATTACATCTCTATATTGTGTGCAACAATGACTTCGCCTTATTTTTATATATCCTTAATAGACGTCCTACGGACTCTCGAAACCGACACTCTTACAAGTTGTTTTATTTTTTATTGTTCTGCAGAACTTCTTATATATATTATAGGGTATCAAATCATCGGAGCAACGAATTCCCCAATGAACTAAATCCCCAAATCGACAATAAAATAAATCTAGCTATCACATATATAAGATTTAAAGTAAGTCATAACTAGAGTTCTTACAAGTATTGTAAATTGTATGTAGTTGTCATTGAAATCTAAGTTGATAAATAAGTACAAGTCATTGCCAGATTTGAAGGGGAAGAAAAATCCATGTTGTGTTTTTATCAAATATAAAGTGTACTTTAATTAGTCGGTCAATTTAAAATTCTATAATTTTTGCAAGATAAGAGCGGAAAGTTTCGGATGGCTTGAACTGTCTTGTGGGTGATGTAAAGCATGTAAAAAATTTCCTCCAAAAGATTTTAATTTTCTTAAAAATACTATACTAAGTTTGAGAATATTGATAGATATCAGAATACCCAAAACATATGATCTTAAATATCTTTAAGTGTAAAGTATTCTCTATATTTTTTCGATATTTTAATTTTTTTCATACTCCCAAGTTATTAACTATACTCTTATTTCGTTTTGTCGCCTTTTGTAATTTCATTTTTAACAACGACCGCTGTAACAAATGCATAATAATCAAAAAATGTTCAAGAGCAATAATTTACAACTATTCTTTAGTTTGCATTTTAATTTACAATAAATTTCCAATAGTTTTGCAATTTTATGCTTTTATAATTCACATTTGTAAACTAGAACACCACCTGGTTTTTTCTGGGTTTTCCATTGGGTTTTAAAGGGTAGATAAAATTGCAATAAAATAAATATTTCCGTTTTGAAATTGTTTTTAAATTTATGTAAATACTCGCACTCGTAACTCGTATAAAAATAAATATTATCTCATGAATATATAATAACGATACAAATTCTAAAATTATACTTGTAATCGAGTTTCCTTTTAATACTCTGTTGGTCATGGATCCGAATGATGATCATCATGACGATGATGTTGTTGGCACATGTTAAAAGAACTGTAACAATATTTTGATCCTGCATCAAAAATTAGCTGCACGCATACATTTATTTATACTCATAATTGTTAAAACATTCTCACTCGTGCAATACATTAAATGTATATCTTAAAAATACAAATAAATGAATAAATAAATGCTGATGATGATGGTGATGCGCCCAGGTCATTGATCAAATAAAACACTTGTTCCATGGCATTCAATACTAAAAGAAATAAAAATGTATAAAAATATATGTATATAAAACAATAAAAAAATGACGAAATGTTTCAATAAAAATTGTTTTCTCAAATGTCAAACATTGACGATCGTATATAATAAAATGCATTGTTGCACCTTTTCTTATTTTCATTTACATTTCTTGTACACGAGAATAAATACTGATGATACCGTTGATGACGATCATGATGCAGTTGAAGATGATGTTGATGATAATGACTGGGAACACTTCAAATATGAGAGAAGTACAAAATGAATACATCAATTTACATGATGTGTTAAAAAGGCAATGCATTGTCATCTACGACTACAAAAGACTTTTAATGTTTCACAGAAACACACGTTCGCCTCTTAACAATAAAAAGGACTTTGAACAGTCATCATGATCATCAATAACAATTGATCAGCAAAAAAAAAAAAAGAGGAGTTTATTCCCTAAATTAAAGCGCCTATTAAAGATTATAATCATGGACTTCAACATAATCATCATCATATTTTTGGTTGGCAAGTCATTTTGGGTTTGTGGTTTTTCCCCCGAACACGTTTATGTTACAAGTAATTTTCATTTGTGTTTTATTGAAAATTCATTAATTTTCTATTAAATTGTGATGATGTTGTTGTTCAATTTTCAGCTTGCAATGCGACACTTTTTTGATGTTTGTTTGATGTTTTCACATTTATGTTAAATTTACTTACAGATCTGATAAGTATTGTTTGTGAATTGTTTTATATAGAAATTTAAAAATAATAAATCATCATCTGCTTTTAAGGCGGTCGGTCACTGTAAAAGCGTATGAAAAAGGGAATTGTGTTTTTTTTAAGAAACATAGAAAAGGTGTTATAGATGTTTAGGGAACATAATCTATTCTTCAAATACTTGTTACATTTTTGAAAATATAACAAGTGTTTCATCTTTTGTTAAATTGTTAACCATCTAACCGCAACGTAAATATTTAACAAGAACGAATTTTTTGTTTTATTTTTAAAAATCATCATGATTATATAATGTTTTGATTAAAGATTTCTTAAAATTTGTTGTTTTTATTACATTCTGTGGGAAACAAATTGTGTCACTAAGTTGTCCACGTCATCTATCAATTTTGATATATTTGCTTAGAGTGATAATAATGGCGCCTAGGTTATTAAGATATCCAAGTGACCAAAAGGCTTACTCTAAGTCAATGAAAAGAAAAGCTTAATCTTGGCTTGTTAATGGCAAGAATTACGCAGATGAGAAAGAAGCTTTGTCAGAACACATAAAAAAATTTGTAATTAATGTGATACAAATACTAGGGCCCATCCTGATCTCAGTCTACTTCTTGTTCTTTATAAGATTATGTATTACGATTTTCAAGGAAAATTAAAATCCTAAGATCTAAGTTATTAAAGTTGAAGGTATAAGATAAGCAATGTAAAAATACGAACTCTGGGAACTATTTTACTCTCCTTACTCGCCCATCCCGATCTCAGTCTACTTATTGCTCTTTATAAGTTTATGTTTTACGATTTTCAAGGAAAATTAAAATCATAAGATCTAAGTTATTAAAGTTAAAGGTATGAGATAAGTGATGTAAAAATACGAACTCTCGGAAATATTTTACTCTCCTTTAGGTTTTCGAAGCAAAACTTGCATAAACTTCCTATTTGTTTCAAAAATTTTGCCAAAATTATGGTCCCACAGAAATACACCTAAGCTTTTAGCTTTGGGAATCTAACTCAAAACCTCCAGAGAAAACAAAATTAAATAAAAAATACTTGAAGTACTGAGTAGTAAGTTTGACTGATTTTATCCCTTTTAGGTCAAAGTGATCTTACAGTGTAAATTAAAAAAATTAACTTAAGTTTGACAGAAATATTGAGATCGTCGCAACCAATCGCTCAGATATTCTCTATATTCTTAATCAGCCTTTACAATTTTATTTCAAAACGATAATCTCACTAAATTATGTAAAACAATTTACAAATAGTCTCACAAGAAGATAATAAAAAATAATTATGATCGTGTAAATATTTTATTAATATTAAATATATAATAAAACTTACATTTATTAAATATTTAACAAATTAGCCTCTAAGTGATTTATGATTTTTTGATTAGACTTACAAAATAACTAAAACAATAATTATAAAAAGTAAGAATTCGATCATTAACATTATTTTAACTACAATTTTTTTTCCAAACCATTTATGGCGCCACTACGACTGTGGCATGTGCGTTTAAAATTTTGTTCGTTGAAGTGAATTTGTAACGCTTCAGTTGTAAAAAAATTGTATTAAAAGAAATAAATAATATTTTGTTAAAAAATGTATTATTTTTAACTCTACATATTTTGTAAGGTTTAAGAGCAAGAGTTGCTTGGTTTGTTGGTGTTCGTGGTTAGTTGTTGGTGGTATTTGTAGTTAATTAAAAAAGCTGCAGGGTTTCAAACACGAAAAATATGTATATATTTACACACGTTCGTGGTCTATCGAATTGCCGTGTACGTTCTTCTCTCATTCTTGCATTGTTGTTAAATTATTATTATGATTATGATTGTAATTGTTATTGTTACTATTATTATTTTGTATTGTTTAACTTAAGTGAATATGGATTTTGTAGCTGCTACCAGTTTCTTAGGACTATGACTCTAACTGACTTCCCTACGGTTGGTCTATGTTCTTTTCTTGATGCGTAAATATTTAATTATAAATTTGTTTTTCAGCTACTCCACTTGAACTGCTGGTAAGCCATGCTATGTTATGCATTGTGTTAGTAAAGAATCAACGAGTAGTTAGTTGGCTTACAGTTTATGGCTAAGTTTGATCTGGTCTGGTTTTTATAATTCGTTGCGTGTTATTATTATTGATCATGTCTATTTGTGCGATTATTAACGCATTCCTCAAACCTCATTAGTTGAATTGTTTCTCATGTTTTATTAACATTGTTGTTAAAAACTATTTTTTATTGGTGTTGTTGTAGTAAAAAATATTTTAATTTTTTTTTAGAAAAAATTAACTGTTTTAAAATTTTTAACAATGACGATCTGGTTGCAGCTCACAGCTGGTGAACTGTAACAAGATCATCGTTATGGTAGTTTAGCTTCCTAGCGAGATCTAGAGTTAAGTATCTAATCGATCTACCTAGTTTCATAATATTTAAAATTTTCGTCACCTCAAAAGTATAACCAAGTGTATATATACATGTTTCTGGTATTGAAATTTCTATTAGTTGAAAAATATAATACCCTCTGAGTCAACAATGACAATATAAATTCTTATACTGATCGGGACTCATTTGACCCTAGCGTCCATACAAATTCCTTCAGAAAATGACTTGAAGGCCAAAATTAACTTATAATTACTAATTACTAAAACGATTAAAATCTTCATAAAAGACTTTGAAGTAGACGTAAATTCATCTACCAAATTTTATAATAGGCCCAATATTTAACCCTACTCCCCTATGAACCCCTACTAAACTATGAACTCTTTTGTAGAAACTGACTGGTCAAGGGTATATTATGTCCGATTGTTTTTTCTTTTATTTTAAAATTTTTATTTGTGTAAAAAATATTAATTCAAAATAATATTTAGTATAAAAAATATTACTAGCAAACACTTTATCAATGTCTAGTCCAATCAATTTTATAAAGAAAGGAATAGTTACTTCTTGAGCACTAACGAAATGATATCAACAAGAAGACTTCACTATAATAAAATATAATAAAAATATTGCTTCTATAGTATATAGAATATAGAGGGAAGAAAATATAGACGGTTGGTACCAAATCAACATAAAATTTTTCAATAACATTCGTTGTCAAAGTATAAACAAACGTATGACAACGCAACGTTGTCAACTTTGCAGCAATCCTTTGTTAAAGTCTAAATTTTATACACATCCGTTATCTAAAAGTTAACAAACGTGGAAAGCTCACAATCAGTCAAAGTCAAAAGTTTGAAAGTTTTAGATTGATTTTAGTGCGAAGTGAACTTTGCACGTTTTAAAGACTATTTTGTTATTTACTTGATTTAGATATTTCCGATGTTGAAGTAATCTAAATTAATAATTGAATCAATACAAATGGTTGGTATCGAAATACAGAGGCTTATTAAAATATTAAACGAAATCGGTCCAACCAAGGGTCAAGAATAAAGTTAATTTTGAAATGAGCGCGACAACACTATACTCCAAACAAGATTTCTAGAAATAAAATCGGATAGATATTAATTTTATTAAAATCGATTACAATTCACAACTAGAAGTATTTTTTAGACTTTATTGAATTTTGCAGCAGTCTAATATAAAAACCAAATAAATCCATTTCAGTGTATATATAATTATATACATACAACATTTTCACATATCAAAATGTATTTCTGTAGGTATGCACCTTATATTAGTATCACAAATATGATTTTGTCCAAAAAGCATGACGTTTTTGACTTTATCTCATTTAAATATCAGTGGTTTTCACAGCATGTTGTCTACCTTTTGAATTTCTTTAGTTTTTATATATATTTTTTGTGGTTTCCTCATCTTGTGTTCTTTAGATTCTAAATGCATACGTGTCCGCATACAAAGTTTTTTCGCTTTTCTTAAATATTTGTGTTTTTTTACTTTCTGTCTTTTTTTAAGTAAACTCACTATCACATTATAAGTTTTATCCCCAGCATGTGGTTTTGTTAGATTTGTATGAATTTTTTGATTCTTTCCACTCTGTTCGTTAATCGTACAGTAGTTTTATTTATTTCCATTTTATTTTCACCTAACGAAAAAGGTCTCATTTCATGCTTAAGAAAAAAAATTAAAGTTATTTATACAAATTATTTAAAGATCAAGTTTCATCATTTGTATAAATTTCTGGTTGGGAGTTTTTAATGATTAGTTGAAATTAAACTATATTTATATAAGTTATGTAAAAGTCAAAAAATAGGGAAATTAAAGGTTTCATATTCAATTTGACGTCAGTCCTTATGTACATGCAAATACATATGCACTAAAAAAGAAAAATATGCTCAAAAAATTCGAAAATTTGCCTTAAATATGCTACTAAAATCAAATCATACAAAACTATGCAAGAATGTGTTGAAATATCCTGTACCTGAAAGCTGTCTAACTGTAATTTGAGTAAAAGTTAGCATAGAAATAAGAAAATATATTAAATTTATATTCTTGCCAAGATTTTGTTATATTAATAATTTTATTTTATTTCTTTTTCTTACAGCACATCAAGGTGAGTCCAAACAAAACATTTTATTTAAAAAATTAATTACTTAGAAAATTACAATTTCGTTACGCTAAAGTAGGGCATGACACAATACTATTCAAGACAAACAAATCATATTTATGCTGTGTCCTCTAAAAATCCAAAAAACAAGAAACCAAACAATAGAAAACCAGACAGACAGACTGAATGACTCGAATATAAAAATCGATTGAAAAAATGACAACTACAAATGCCGACATGATCAAAAAACCGACAAAACAATTGTTGTATTTATAACAAGATACAATATGAGAAGATGTCAAATATGACGACATTAAGAAAACATAACTGAAATTTAATTTTACAAGTGTTGTCCGATGTCCACTCTGTAAATGCAATACACACATAATATTTTCAAAACAAAGGACTAAGAAAGATAGTCGTCGTACGATCATTGAAGGCCAGTAGTGTAACTAACTTTTTGGCAGATATTATGCAATAGTTTTAGGAGCTTCATGATAAAGGAAATTAAGGTATACGACAGCAGGCTGAAAATTATTTGATAACTACATGTGTACGCATCAATTCAACATTATAGACTAGGTTATAAGAAAAATTTACATATATTTGAACCTTATATAGCGATTTATGAAACCGATTTTTATACAATGTTTACAAACACAGTTTCAATCAGTTTTCCTTCGCTATATGATGGTTGAAATAACATCTCGAATGGTAATTACTTTTCAAATCGCCCTCCTATTATTATAAAAATAACATTCAATGTGTTTGTTTTTAAACAATGTCGTATCCCAAAAAATCAGTAACAAAACTGACCACTTGAGATTAAAGGCCGATTATCGACATTTGTTGCAATCTTAAAATCAACAAAAGGAGAAAGCAGCCGAAATACACACATGCACCCATATCCAAGTAACAAAAAAATATCAAGTGCTCAATTTTCAATGATTCTTAGTAAAATGATCGTAATGTTTGTTTTTTGTTTTATTTTTTTTTAACTTTAAATTCATAAAATTTCATTTATTGAAGCCGAAAAAATAATTTAAAATTCCAAAAAATTATAGGAAGTCGTCAGTCAGTCTTTTCTACTTGTATTATTATTTGTTTTTTTGTTTATTGTTGGATTTTACGTAGTTTTGTTAAGTTGCGGTGAATAACAAACATTTACGCATGCGCCGTGACACTTATTTGACATTTTATGTTAAAATGAAAATACAATAATAACAACAACCAGCAACCAAGCAACAACGTCAATGTCAGCTACAACATTAAAGGAAGCTGTTGGTCATGAAATCTTTACCGTAATAAATCTTTTAAATGTTGTTTTATTATTTCAACCATTTCATCTGAAATTTTCCATGTTTACTGGGCAGCCAAAGGTCTTAAACAAACACAACAATTCACCTGTTTGATTATAGTTTTTTTCCTGTTACAATATAAAAGATCTGTAACTAAACATACTTGTTTGTAGATATTTGTATAGAATGTAAACAATTCCGGCACAAGTTTGTAATTTTACACGACCTTTTTGGTTGTTGATGTTTTTAAATAGTTTAGGCAAACTGGTAATTACAACAATTTTCTAACATTGTAAACTACTTACTACTGCCACTTTGTTGTCATTACTTAAATTTTGGGTTTAGTAGTTTATTTTATAGAGATTCTTAAGAATTATTTTTAATAAACATTTTATGAGTTCTTTTAGACTTAATAAAAACCTTTTTTAATACCGGAAAAGCACTTTATTGTGCGTAAGTCCACCAGCATTCTCAGACAAGTGTCAAACATGAAGTGTAGCCAAAACAAGACACTTTTCACCTTGTGTTTATATAAACATTTGTTTAATTCTTTGTTTTTAGTGTAAATTACACTCATTAAACGCGTGTGGTCTAATAGTTTATGTTCCTAATTGGACTCTTAATTTTATTTGGCAATATAAATAAAAATATTAATGTTAAATCATATTATTTGAATTATTCCACGAAGACAGAAACGCGTAATTTTATTATACAGAACTATTTCTTAAATACAAATTAACTTCTTTTCCTTTCGGATTTTCTTTTTTATTATTTCGAAATTGATATTGAAACTCTAGATATTAATCAAGCTATTTTTCGAAGGAAGCACACAATCCATTTCTTCATTTTAAAAAGGTCATATCTTAATATATAGCTACATATATGCTGAAAATTCAAATAGACAAACAGATATTTAAAAAAGATAAAAAATTAATTAAATTTACAAAACTAAATAATTAACACAAATCATGTTTCGACAAGTTGTTTTGTATACAATTTTTTTTATGACAGGTTTTGCAAAAAAAAAAAAAAAAAATGCAAAAATTTTCTCTAAATTTACATTTTTTTCAACTGTCTAAATAAATATTCAAATATTCTTAGTTATTTGAACTCTATAATTGGTTGTTTGAAAAATATATCAGCTAATAAGTTTTTGTTTTATTTTAGCTTATGGCTGTGTTTCTTTTTTGTTTTTAATTAATTTTCATAACCATTAACCAGTCTTTAACCTCAGCTGGTGGTAGTTTAAATATTATAAATATTGAGAAACGAAAAAAGCACAGCAACAGCCATCTCATCACATAAACTACGCCATTTTATAGCGCCATCACTCATTTTAGTCTTTGGCTGAATTTGTTTTTTACTTCATGTTATTTTTTCGCTGCTGCATTTGTTGTTATTATTGCAACAGAGAATATGTCCAAGAAGACACTTCATATTCATGGACAAACATCAACTAATCGTTCATTACAACAGTGCAGCCTTAAATTCACACTTGCGTCATAAATACGTTGCACTTTTGTGTCTTTTAATATTTTGCATGCGTGTGCATGCGTTAGCTTATAAATAGATAGAAGACTGGGCGACTGGACGGGCATTTGTGGACGTCGTCTAATGCATGTTTGAGTATGTAGAGTCTGATGTGTCTGACAGGTCGGCATGCGCAATTTTCTTAAAAGTTGTAGGTAGAAATCATAATATGTATGTAGAAAGTATTTTGTTCCATAGTGTTATCTGTTGCAAGAGTAATTATGAACCTGTGTTAATATTTTCTTTATTTCAATAATAATTATTATTATTTTGAACTACCGTGGTCCCAATAGTGTCAAATAAAATATTTATATTTATAGATAGTTTAAATACTATAGGGCAATAACACAAGGCTTGTAAGCTAAATTTAATTTAAGTTGTACTTGACTCTAAGGTAGGTCTAGACGGGATGTAAACTGAACTAGAACTGAACTAGAACTGAACTAGAACTGAACTAGAACTGAACTAGAACTGAACTAGAACTGAACTAGAACTGAACTGGAACTGAACTAGAACTGAACTAGAACTGAACTAGAACTGAACTAGAACTGAACTAGAACTGAACTAGAACTGAACTAGAACTGAACTAGAACTGAGCTAGAACTGAATTAGAACTGAACTAGAACTGAACTAGAACTGAGCTAGAACTGAACTAGAACTAGAACACTCTTCCAGAAAATTACATTTCTTTGTAAAACACTTATTTTACTTATTTATTTTAGATGTATTTTTGATCCATGTTTTTATTTAACAGTATAATGATATCGCAATGACATAGACTAAACCATTCAATTTGTTGTAACGAAAAAACCTCCAAAAATTTCGTGTCAATGAAATCAACATACACATACATATATGTATATTGTATGTACTGTAAAACGTTTGTTGCGGCTTTTCTTTTTCAACTGCAAAAACAACCAAATATTTGTAATGTTGCAAGTAAGCAAAAAAAGAAAACAGTACAACAACAATTGCGTGTGAAACAAAGACGTCAAACTAGACTCAGAAATAATCTATTGTATGGACTGGACGAACATGTAAATGTCTAAACAGCTGAAAATACAACAAAGATACAAAATAAAAACACAACAAAAAAGTTACCAAAAAGGTTGCCGACAATCAGTCCAAATAATACCATGGCACCGTGAAGCGGCGATCATCAGCAACCGCGTCTAGATTATGGAGATGGTAAACAGACATCTCCCTGCATAAACTCCAACTACATACATTCAAATAAGATGCTTCAATATTGAATGAATGTCTGTATGTTGCATGGAAATCGACAGTGATTAGGACGTGTATGTAGATGAGAAAAAAGAACATTGATTTATCACAAATAATTTATCACTCATTAGGGAATGCATTTTAGATGAAAACCAAAAACATAGACTGCGCCTTCTTAAAGATTTACATTGATTTTTTCCCCGCTCTTGTTGTAGTTGTTGCTGTTTGTTGTAGTTTTCTCTGCATTTTTAATTTACTAAAACATTTAAAGGCGTTGAAAGGTGTAGTAGAAAAGATATTTCTTCAAATGCAAAATATCCACCATGTATGTACTTATGTATGTATTTATGTAAGCTAGACATGGTACATCATGATGAGGTTGTTTTTAAAAACTTTTTTAATATTTTGTGGCAACTTTTTTTCTCAACTTATCCATTCCATTTCAATGTATGTAAATTTATGCCATAAAACCTGTTACATTGACATTTATAACCAACCATTGGCATCTATCAGTTGTATGGTCAGTTCTTTAGTGGAAAAATGAATAGCTGGGGTCAGGAAAAAAATTAATTCAATACGATGTTTTTAAAGTATACACTTAAATGAGTAGAGGCATACAAAGTTTATATTTAATTTCAGAAAAGAAGTGTTTATAATCGATTGAATAACTTTAAATATTGTTAAGGGAAATTATTTTTTTATTAGATTTTATAAATGATTACCAGGGCAACCAAAAATATGCTGTATAAACGTGTTTTATGTGCAGCATTAAAAATGCAAAATATTCAATTAAAATTTCTCATTTTAAAAATGAAAAACACTTTTTTTTTTTATTTGATAAAGACACCTTCGGTTATAAAATACGTTTTGTTAAAATCCAATAAATATTAAAATCGGAATGTTAAAATCGTCCCATTATTTCACCTAGCCTCAATACAAAAAACCCCCCGCAAAGGGCCTTTGAGCTCATAATTATGTTAAATATATTTGTATCTTAACAAATAGTGGCACAAAAAAGTTTTATACAAGCCTTAATGACCTTGTCAAATTTCGTAAAGATCTTTCACCATTATATAAATTACGTCAATGTTCAAGATTCACATATAAACACTAATATCGCGAATAGTTTTATATCTATACTATTTCAAATAGAAACATTTTTATCCTACAAATCTTAAACCAGAAACACCTTCTACCCCAAACTAATAAACATTTATTTGTAGCTTGCTGCTTTAGTTAAGGCTTAAATATTTTCTTTTAGCTTTAGATAATACCAAAACCTGTACAACTAATAATCATTAACAATTAAGATAATTTGTTGGCATTAATATTGCTTGAATTTGCAATTCGTTTATACATATTTTTTCTACTCTACAGATTGGCGTTTTTTCGCCTTTTTTCGTCAATATATATTTTTTTAAAAAGCATGTAATACAACTTTTGATTGGGAATTACTACCTCAGCTCCTGCCTAATCTCATTGATTGGTTGGCTTGTTGCGTATTTTTTTTTTTAATATAAAATTTTGCATTTCGTATGACAAAACTACTTGTTGTATATTTTATAATTATGCCAAGTTAAGTTTGTGTTATTTGAAAGCTATAAAAAGTACATTTTAATGATACTTTTAGTTTTGCTTTGTAGTCATACATATTTCTTAAGGGGAAAGAGTCAGTAGGAAAAGGGGGCAGACAATGTCTATTTGAGTGTTTAAAATCTGGCGACTTTTGCCATGTCTGTAAAAGGTATTGGGGAAACAAAACTACTTAATAATCTTGCTAATATTATATTATAGTATTATAGCCGTCGTATACAATACAATTTTTTTCTATGATATGACTACGAGTATAAACTTAATGGACAAGTGGTATTGTTAATGTGACACATTGATTGACATTTAGCTATTTTTGTTGAATGAAATTATTGTTTGTTTTTTAAATAATGAAAAATCTTAATTGCACCCACTTAAAATGAAATTTATATGATTTCTTTGTAATTGAAGTTTTCATAAAAATCACTTTTAAACCATAAAAATGAATTTATTTAAATATGAATAATTGGTAAAAGAATTTGCTATAATAATATTAATTTTTTGAAATATTTAACCTAATTGTTTATTAAACAAAAAACTCATATTCGTGATTAAAAACTTAACAAATAAAAATTGCGTTTAATATTTTTTCGGTATTTTTTCACAAGAAATAAATGTCGATGGTGTAGAAATCAATCTGTATGCAAATTGTTTTCAATACAAAATAACAAAATACAACAAGATATTGATCTTTGCCGACATAAAATGTTAGACACAAAATTAAAAAAAAATAAACGCCCTTATTTCCCCCCACTTGACAAATGTAAATAACACAAGACAAAAAGCTCGATTTTTTTTTTATATTAAATATTTCTATTAAAAGGTTCGTTCGTCAAACAAAATACCAAAAGCGGCACTTAAGGCTAAAAATATATAATATTTTTTTAAAGTAATTTTTGTTTAAAAAAATACACAAAAAATAAATGTTATAGAAAAATACTATAAAAACAATGTTAAAGTGCGTTTGACAAAACAGCGCCATAGACAAGTCAGCAAAAGCGTACGTAAAGTACTCAAAAGCGACATACAATGTACTTCAAACGTGTGAGCATTTATTGTTAATTGAATATTGTTTGAATACAAAACTATTATAACAAAAACTAAATGAATAATATAAAAAAATCATATCATAGATCAAATATCAATAATAACAAAAGCTGTTAAGGTTACAATATGAAAATTCCATAAAGAAATTGTACACGATGATCCATACAAATCCACAAAAAAAATTGTCTACTCATGCTACATCCAAAGAACAAAAATGAAACCCCATCTTAATGGTAGAATAGTTTTACAAACGGTTCTCATTCTTTTACGAGTACTCACTCAACGTTTTACTTACAGATAACAGACATTTAGGCGTTTTCTTATGAATATTGTTCAGTTATAATCTCTCAAGGAAAAAAAGAGTTAAGTGCAAAATTCTACTTTAAGCCAAATTATTCAAAAAGCCAGTAAGAAGTATAGAGAAAAGAACGCAGATCTTAAGAAGTGTTAAGAATTCAATTAAAACCACATTTTTTGTTGTTGCTTTTATATGTATTTGTTTTTGAAAAAAGCCGCCCATATTGTACTCAAAAATATGGTGACGATGATGTTTATGATGATTAAGATGACGATAAAAATTGTTTTTAAATTCTATAAAAAAAATAAGTTTTTAGTCAGAAATCTAAATCGAAGTAGAAATTCTTTAAGGTTATAGAACATAAATATCATAGGTTGTTTAAAGTTCTTTTAATACAGAAATTTCTGTCATATTTGTACATAAATGTTTTTAAAAGTATTAAGAAATTTTATTTATACGACAATGTTGAGGTACATAAGTACTTCTATGAAACAATAACAAGAATAACAATTTCAATGACATCTACAACAGCATACCGATCAATCTTATCAATTTCGTTTAGGTATAGAGGTCTGTGTTATAAAAGTACTGTTTTTTAAGTAAGAGATTTTTAGGAATACAGTGGTACAAGTAGATTAAAATTGTATTTTATAAAATATATGTTCGATTAAAAAGCACTTCTATAATCGATTAAAAATTACGATTAAATGATATCTGCAAATTATAAAATTTTGCATTTGTGAACACGGTTTTATTTATGTATCTTATAATAAAATTTTTATTTTAATACTCATGGTATAACTATTTTTATTTAACACTTTATTACTCGTTTTAGAAGTGAAAATTATGTTCCACTCTTTATATACCTCGAGCCAAATTTACTATTCAAACTCACGAGAAAAAGAAATATTTATGATTAAATAAACGAATGGCAAATAGAATTCATCAAAAATGTAACAAAAAAATTTTGATTTGTTAAAAAAATAATATTTAAACTCGCGAGAAAAAAGAAATATTCACGATCAAGTGAAACATTTGAAAACGAATTATTCTCTCTCGAGGGAGAAGTAATATTGAAAATTTTTCTTAGCCTGGCATATAAATACGTAGATAGCATATACAAAGAGAAAATAGAGTTCATCAAAAATCTTATCGAAAAAAAAAATTTCATTAAAAATTTTGAATAAGTTTCATATATTTAATTTTTTTATTAAAACTGAAATATAGAAAAGTATGATACCATTCGTTCCCGATATAATTTTAATAATATTTATTTGAACTGAGTTTAATCGAGATATTATAGTATATAAGAGAATTTTAATCATTCAAATCATTTTCTTAAGGGAACGTAGGTATGACCATTATGAAATTTTGAAAGATCGTCAAAGCTTGTATAAAACTTAATTGCGCCAATTTTTACCGAGATACAAGTATAGGTATATTTTTTTGTACTGAAATTTTTTAATTATACCCATTTTATTTAGGAGTTGATTGATACATGCGTATAATTAATTTATTTATGTTTATACTATTTAGGTCAAATTAGTTGTATTCTAAAATACCAAAATTTCACATCCTAATAACTTAAAAAAAAAAACATAAAAATTACTTCCTGAGAATGACTTCAGATGTAGTGAATCAAATAAAAAGAGCATCGCTCCTATGACAATCGATCTTTTAGTTCTCATTGGTTAGGATGCTAACGTAAAATTTGCATTGTTTATATAACATAAGCTTTTCTCCCTAAAATTCAATAATGAAATCTCATATATGAAGAATTCCATTTAAAATTCAAACAAAATTTTATAAGCATTTAAATTTTAGAAAGTTCATAAAAATATTAAAAGAATCTTAACATGAATTTTTTGAAATGTCCCACCGTTGTTTAACTTTTAAAAACATACATATTAGCGAGTATCCTATCGACAACTTATATATTTATGTTATACAGTCTGTCACCTTAAGAACAACAAAACAAAAATGCTATTAACCTGATTTTCAATCATGGTTTTTTCTTATAGATATTTTTTAACAACAAAAACAAAACAAAGACCCACATTATTATCTGGTAAAAGTATCTTAACTCTTATTAAGAAGACATAAGTTGGGTTGTCCGTCCAAACTAAACTCTACTCCACTATGAATGTCCCTTTTTCAAAAAACAAAAAAAATCTAATAACGAAAAATGGTTGTATTTTCTAAAAGGTTTCCATCTAAATCAATTTAATTTGTATTTTTTGTTTTATGCCACAAAACAAAGCAATCATTTTTTGATGATATCGTTGTAATCTAAATGTAACTATTAGATAAAGTTCCTTTTTCTTCAATCGAAGAAGAAAACTACAGTCAACTTTATAAGGGCGACTGTTTCTGTTTCGTTAAAGCAGGTACATTAATTGTTTCTCTTTAAAAAAAGAATTTTAAATTAAATTTAACGATGTGTTGCTTTCAGAAGGCGGTAACGGATTATGGTTTTTCTTTTTATTCTTGTCTTTTCTGTTTTTCTTTTTTACTTCTAAGCCAGACAAAAGTGCGTCTTTTTCTGTCTTTTCGATTGTTTTCAAAGAACTGGCAAATGTTTTGAAATTCTTTTAATTTAAATGAAGTTATCGCCCGCAATTATAATCTGTTTTATTGTTTCTATTTCCAAGGGTCAATGTTATTGACTTTTACACATCAAAAATCATCAATATTCGTGCAGAGATTTGATTTTGATGTTAATTTTTCTAAAGTGTTCATTAAGTGTATGTTGTAGCAAAGATACAGGTCTTTTAATTCGTTTGACCACCAACCAACCACCATTATTTTTACAATAAAATTTCATATATTTTTTTTGTTCAATTACTGCGTAGGGTCTTTGCTACCCTTATGGTTTTTATATCCACTGTATGTTTGCTCATTTGTTGAGTACTTTATTAAGATCGTTACTTTGTAATTACATGTTTCAGTTTCGAAACTGTCAATTTTTGTGATGACTGTTTGATTGATTTCTGTAAAAAGTAATCAGCGGGAGGGGGCTTTTAAATCTTTTGTTAAATGTGTATTGAAAATAGTTTTAACATTTGCAATTTTGTTTTCTTATTTTTTAATGTTAATTAAGATATTTAAATAGAAATTGTTGAGGAAAAATGGAAAGACGAAATTTTTTAGTTTTTCTTTTAATTTGAATAACAAAAAATTTTTTGATTACAGATATTTTGCCGAAATTTGAAAAATACACTATGAGAAAAAATATGCCCGCCTGGTACCAAATTGACCCCAAACAGTTTATAATTTTCCAACGACATCACTACGTTATGTTGCAATAATTCGTTGTCGAAATCTAAATTTTATACGCATTCGTTGTCTAAATGTTAACAAACGTGGTGTCAATAGTGAGTTTAAATTTCGATAATGAATTGTTGCAATGTTTACAACATAAGGGTTATGTTTTTTGCATTTTTTGCAAATATCAAAAATACAATGTAACGTTGTCAACATTGCAACAATTCTTTGTCGAAATCTAAATTTTATACACATCCGTTATCTAAGTAAATGTAAACAAACGTGGTAAGCTCAAGGATTATTGTCAATAGCGAGCTCTAATTTCGATAACGAATTGTTGCAATGTTTACAATGTTAAGGTTATGATTTTTTCAAGTTTTGCTAATAAAAAAAAAAACCAAATCAAAAGCTTGTAGGGCATAAACAGATGCCAAGGAACATAATATCATTTTCTAAATTCTACTTTTTTCCAAAAAGAACAAAATTCCAAAAAGATCAATTAAATAACTTCTTGAGGTTATGATTTTTTCAAGTTTTGCTAATAAAAAAAAACCAAATCAAAAGCTTGTAGGGCATAAACAGATGCCAAGGAACATAATATCATTTTCTAAATTCTACTTTTTTCCAAAAAGAACAAAATTCCAAAAAGATCAATTAAATAACTTCTTGAGTAGTAAATTTTAGTCCAAATAAAAAGACATTCTTCCTATGACAAGTTTTATATAAGCATAATGATAGAGCCGATTTAAATCCTACCCACTCCTTTGTAAAATTCTTACTACAGCTGTGAAATTTTAGGGATCGGCCCATATTAGATCAAGCTTAAAACAAAGGATTTTGCAAGAAAAATATAAGGATAAGTATCTTTCAAGAAAAATATTTTTTTTCTTTCTCTCAAAACTCAAAGCTTTTGAAAAGCTCTGTTTACAGAATAAAAAATGTTTACAGAAAATAAAATTTCTAAGAAATGTGTCTTTGAAATATAACTTTAATTTGGTGATAGCTTCCCTTGAAAGTTTCAAAACAAAATAGTCAAGTGTCTGTATGCCCCTAAAAACTAAACGAAAACTTATTCCCATAAATTTGCTTAAACAAAGAAAACGAATGCAGTGATACCCACCAAATACGCTCTTATCATTTAACATACACTTCATTTCTGGCACTTCCATATGGTTTTTAAAAATTACTACTTGCTTATCACATGATGTATTTGAAATATTTAAAATTCCCATTAAAATAATCACATACAAGGTCTTAAATTTTCTTTTTCCAAAACTTGATACGAAACAAAGAGAAAATCCCAAGGAATAATTATAATAAAGAAAAAAAAAGATCAAACATTTAATCACAAACGTTGCCATTGAACCGAAACTATAGAAAATATCTTTTAAACATTCGATAGCCCTACTCTCTCACATACTTAATTTACACAAAAAAAAAAAAAACGAGAAAATTATCAATAAAACGATTTGTCTGTATAGATGATGGGTTGGGGTCGCTTTTTTAAAATCATATTTATTCGAGTGGCTCATTTCAATCATAAGAAAATTAGATTTTTCAACAATAACGTAAATTATTATTATAATTTAAATAATAACAACAAAAAATACAATAATAGTGTTTTCATGTGATTCATATTCAAATCATAATTTTCCTGGTATTACATTTCATTTATACGAGGCGAAAGAGTGTTGGGAATTTTAATAGTTTTCTTATTTTGATTTTAATTTATTGAAATGTTGCATTTAATTTGTTTTGTTCAAAATAAAAAAAAAAAAACAACTTAAAAATTATTTCAATTTTATTTAAAACTAAAACTAGATATTTTTGTTATTGTTGTTTAAATAAAAGAATGTATATATTATTGAGTTTTTTTTTTTTTTTTGGTCTGTTGCTGGGGCTGTTAAGTCTCTTTCTTGTTATTATATAAAAGTTAATGATGGTATTTTTACGATCGTAATAATCGTTATGATTATTAGTTTTATGACCAACATTATCATTTTCAGCAGCTACAGCAACCGCAGCAGTGGTAGAATAGCAGCTTGATGGTGGCGTTATTAATATTCATATTTCCAATATTATAGTTTTCTTTTTCGTGATCATCATTGTGATTAACGAAACACTGTGTTAATACTGGCTTAATGATGGAGAAAACAACATGTTGTCAACGCTTTATATTGCGGTATTGTGCGATATATTGTTTTGAAATTTTATTTTATTTTTCAGTAATTAACTGACTTGTTAAGATAATACATAGTTTTTAAAATGAATTAAAATGGAAAATTTAAAAACTTTTTTTTTACACCTGATAGATAAACAAAACCAAATATATTACTTTAGCATGATTGGATAAGGTCAGCACGACCCCGTTAAATAAATTCTTGTGGCCGTAAGTAATCAGATGGATATATATGCGTTTAATACTATCGCATACAATCTGTTCAGTTTTAGATATTTCTATCAGCTTATGTAATTTACGTTCTTTCACTAAGAAAAAAAAAGATCAAATATTTAAAATTGTAGTCTAAGCTTTCATTAAGCTTTAATTTAAATTCTGGTTTCTATTTAAATTAAAGCAAAAATTCAAAAAATTTTCTACCAAAAATTAACAAAATAATACATATCAAAACAAACTAAGAATTTATAATGAGCCTGATGAGATCTTAAGTTATTTTTAAACTCTCGAGTTCGTTTATCAAACAGATTTGTTGATTGTTATACAATTCCCTAAAATGAAAACAAATATTCAAATAATTATAATATTTAATTGTTTGCGTTAGTAACACTTTATAAATTAAAAACATTTCATTAATGGCATGTATAATTTTTTTATCTTAAAAAGTTGACTCTATTTGTCTTCAACAAAACGTCTATTTTTAGTCATCTTAAAAAAACCAGTCAGTCAATTCCAAAATACTCATTCAATCTTTTGTTTCATTTAAATCGATTTTTAAATTTGAACTTTAAGGTTTCTTTTTTTGTTGTATTATTTTTGTTTGAATTTTATTTAATTTATTTCTTTCTCCAAAGTCGTATTTTAATTTTATAAATAATTTGTTTTACTCTGTCAATATAGATCATTTGTTTTATTGTTTAGTTTTTATGACCATTTGATCTAATAATAAAAAGGCCATAACTCTTCCGATTCAAAATCATGGTCATTCTTTTTATTCTCTCTATATATGTGTGTGTGTAGCTTGGCGCACAGTAGCTTGATTGGCGATATAATTTGACAGTTTTCGTGTGTTTGTGTGATAAATAAAAAATAATACTGAAGGAATTCAATAATAATAATAAAAAATAAATACGTTAATTTGTATTTAAATAATTTATAACCCAAAACCGTAAGCTAATAAATATTAACAAAAACTCTGTAGTAGTTTTACAAGACTATCATTTATTTTAGCAATAGATGTCAAAATTATGTCACTTTTTGTGTGATTTCTGAATGTGGTTTTATATTGTGTTTTGTTTAAATTAAACATTTTGATTGATAACTTAAAGTTTTTTTTGGCCTAGGTCAGTAATTAAATTAACTTTTTAGGTTAATTTTGGGGAATTTATATTAAAATTTCACTTACATATATGTGAAGAAACGGTATATTATAAGTGTTGTTATATAACACTATTATTCTGCACTGTTAAAATCGTTTATATATAATTTTTTAATAGCCAAAATATAGTTTTTATACATAGTCAAAATTAAGCCAATAAATATGCCTCAAAAAAGTGTAAAAGAAATTCTACCGAACCACACGTAAAATGTCCGATATACATTTTAAGATCTTTATATTAAAATCATTTTAAATTTAAAACATTCCCTTTCTCGAGCTCATAGCTGATCTTTAATTTTATTTATCGTGGATATTAAGAAAATGTTTATTCTATCAATATAACCATGATCACTTTAGCATTACATGTATTGTAAAAATTTCCTGTTAAAATCAAAAGCTTTCTTTAGATAACAATTCTCATCATTTAAAAGATAAACGATAATTACTATAATATGCCACTCAGGAAACTAATCAATATTAAAAGATTGTCTTTAAAATTAAACATAAAAAAGCAACTAACCAAATAAAAGAAAAGATTTAAAACTTATGCAAACGAAAACGAATAACAATGCCACACAAAAATTATAATTAATTGGCAACACTTAAATTTCGATTATTCCTTTAATTACCAACCGAGTGTCCCCAGCTGTTTTGCATAAACAATACAATAAAGAAAAAATAAAATTTAATACAATAAAGTATTTCAAAAAAAGAATAAAAATAAAATTCCCATTGAAACGAATCCAATCAACCAACACTGGCAATAAATTCCAAAAACAGTGGGATTAAAAAACACTCGTATATAAACTAAAACAAAAAAAAATATATATACATATATAATATTCGGAAATAGTGCTAAATACAAAATATTACGAGATATTTGCTAGCAACACTGCAAATCATAAAATCAAAAAGACGAAATTTATACAAAATCGAAAACATGGAATCGTCACTTAAAAAAAAACAACGTAATACATTTAAATTAAGGCTCTCGGGATATAAATAATAATTTTTGAATTGATTTTATTAATACAACAAAAAGCAACACCAACTACAATAACATCAAAATATACACACATACATTAGTATAAAACCATTCAACTTTTAAACATATTCACTGAACCAAATACAATTTGATTTGAATATTTTATTCGAAATTCGAATTATACGAAGAAAAAAAATCAACAAAATTGAGGAACAACCACACGATCGATGTACGAGGAGGAAAAAAACGCAAATTCAACACAGCAGGATGTAAAATTTCAAAATCTGACCGCGTTTCTTTTTGTGTGAGTTGCGTGATGTAGTGTGATCGTCATGCGCCTGCTGTTAATCTCACTAGGTTGTGTTTTTCTTTCTATACTTTTTCATCTTTTCGTTCAAGTGAAATATCTCCTCCGCTAGAACAACAACAACAACAATTTAGAACCAATTCTACAAGCTCGCCCTGACTGTCTGGTCATCCATTCCGTCCGTCTTGATTGTTTACTTGTTGGTGTCTTGTTGTAGTATATGAAAGAGAGTGTATCCTTTGATGTTTGATGTCATGTGGTGGTATCACTTGCAAATGTTTTAAGATTTGTTTTTTATTTTTCAAAAATATTCTCGAGATTCATGCCTTTATAGACTCGTATATTTAAATTCTATTTTGCGATTTGATACGTTTATAAAATATATTGAAGCGATAATGGATTTGAAGCAAATGAGCTTTTTAGTTTAATCTTGAAAAAAAAATAATTTTTTATATTTCTTTGATGCTTTTCTTGCGTTTTTGTTGTTTTTTTAAATAAACAACAAATTTAAATATTGAAAAAAAGAAACATAATGTAACTGAGTTACCAGTTTGACTATGTAGTTTAATGCAAATTTTGCTGATTATATGCAAAATTCATGATCATACATACAATTAAAAAAATTTGCTGTTAAAGTTCTTTAAAAACTAAACAGATTTTGCTATTGAGTTATTGAATTTTAATTAAAACTAAAATTATTCAAACATTATATTAAGTTATTTTCTATAAGAATTTAGATTATAAATTTTGAATCCAAGTACTTTGGGTTTAGAGTAAAATAATAAAATATTGAAACTAATACCTTTATCGTTATCTGAAGAAAAATTATTGTCGAAATATCACTCAGGTCTAGTAAATTTATTGAGATTTTTGTTCTAATAAAACAAGTTTATCACAATTTGTGTTGTCTTACTAGCAGTTTGAAAACAATAAAGGGGGCCCTATACGGTGGTATGGCGAATTATTGACCGATCCTCATAAAATTTTAGATTTTATTTTCTACAAAACATGTATATTTCATGTTTTTGCTATACTGGTATTTGTTAACAATAAGTTATAAGTGCAAAAGCCATTTTCTGTTAAGTAGTTTATATGGTGTTAAGGGTCAATTATAGTCCAATCGTTATACAATTAAATATAGAGCTTTTGTTCCAATAAAACTAGTTTATTTGTTGTTGCTTTGCTGGTAGTTCCAAGCCAGTTATGAATATTTATAATATTTTTTAAGGAGTCTTATATGGGGCCAAGGCCCAATTATCGATCAATTCTCGTAAAAATTTACAGAAACCTTTTGGATCCTATAAAAATGTTAAATTTATTTAAAGCTAGTTATCTGTGTAATTTTCTGGACCTAGATGAAATTGTGAACATATATCGTCCATTTTCATTTTATTATCAAAAAACTGAGTAAACTAAAATGATTTGTACAAAATTTCAGTTCTCCAGCTCATTTGGACTCTATCATGTTTTAAACATGCAGACAGACAGATTGTAGATAGTCTTAGAATCTTATAAGGAACCATAAATATGGGTCAAAGACCAATATTTCAATATGTTACAAAAACAATTAACGTTTTATCTTTTTTGATGATGGGTAGGTATATAGTTTTAATAAAAAGGGAGAAATTGATAAAAAAACATATGATAACAGAATTAAACTCAAATCTACAAAATCCAATTAAAAAAAATAAAAATGAAAAAAATAATTAATTCTCGAAAAACGATGACATAATCTATGAGATCTATTTCAAGTTGATGACATTTTAATTCAAACAATAAAAAAAAAACGATATATCAAACCCATAGAAAGCTACAAAAATTAACATCCCAAAAAAAAAAAAAAACTAAATTAAAGAATAAAAGCTAATTAGAAAGATTTACTAAATTAAAGAATAAAAGCTAATTAGAAAGATTTACAAAAGAAATTCGTTTTACGCATTAAGCAATGGTTATTTATACTTGTTTTAAACAAAGAAAACATTTGTATTGAAACATAAGTTTGAAACTGTTTCTTAAACGATCCCCAAAAATCATTTTAAAATTAAACAAAATAATTGTCATTAAATCGTGAACAATTTCTATTGTTCTATTTGTTTGTATTTTTCTTTGTAACTTTAGAACAGTTTATTTATTAAATGAATTGTGTTAGGAAATATAATTTATTTTAAAGAAATCTATAAAAACCATAAAATAGTGACATGAATTATGTTTTCAACACCTTGTGTGTTATGAATTTTAAAATTTCTAAATCATTTCGTTTTTTTTTTTTAATTTGAAAGGCCTTTTAAAAAAATACAGGAACCTCAACCGCCACCACCCATAAGCAATTTAAATCAAAACTTAATTACCATTAAAACTGCATAAAAATCATTATAATTCACTAAACCAAGTACAAGGAA
Organism: Lucilia cuprina; assembly: GCF_022045245.1. Classification (NCBI taxonomy): domain Eukaryota; kingdom Metazoa; phylum Arthropoda; class Insecta; order Diptera; family Calliphoridae; genus Lucilia; species Lucilia cuprina. Next base: position 17,439,980 of record NC_060952.1, read on the forward strand.
ATGAACGTTTTTTTTTTGTTTTGTATTATATTTTTGGTTTTCAAAAGAAATCAAAAAATATAAAGGAAAAAACATCATAAATTAGTTTTATTTCTTTCGAGACATTCATACCCGATTTAAACTGACTGACGACGACAACGACACCGACTCCAGAAGAATGCACGAGCAGCAGCAGTCAAGTAAAAAGTCAACATACAAAAAAAGGTTTAACGCTTGACATCAACTGCTGCATACTTAAGAGGATCAAGAATTAATTTAAGACTTTAAATAATGAAAGAATTAAAAGTAAAACAGAGAAAACTGAATTTTAATTTAAAATTGTTACAAACAAAAAAAAAACAATAATGAAAACTGTTGTTTTTACACTTTACCTTTGTGGTCGATAGAGGGTATAATTAATTTAATATTCTGTTTGTAACACGTTTATCTAGATACTCGTACTTAGTTTAGAAATTTATCTAAGGAATGTTTGGTAAATCATTGTAGTCGTGTGTTTGTTGTTTAACTAATCTTTGATTTAAAATCATTTGCTAGAATGTTGTAAAAGAATGTAACTACATGTAGATTTTTTAGAAATATTCGAAATAGTTCGATTATTATAAATATCGGCCATTCCTAGCAAAATCTTTACTTACCTGGTAAGTAAGCAAGTAAGAACTAAGTGTAAGTACTTACTTTTTGCTGAATAGCTACTTATTTGCTCGGTGATGACCAAAATTATTTTAAGCCGATTGGTCTACTTTATGTTGGGCGTAGGACCAATATTATATTACGTTACAGAAATCAGCACAAACCCAATATGTATACCCTCTCCCACTTAAGTGCTAATTTGTTTACTCTCTGCCTTTCACTGGTATATGAAAGATATGTATGACTTAAATTTCCGAGGGTGAGAACCAGCCTTAATGCCTTAAAAGTCTCGAGTGTATACAAAATTGTAAAAATTGTCACACGAAAGCTACATCAAATGTTAATGACTTTGCCTCTGTATTATTATTTATTAGCAAAGAAACTATTGTAGAATTTAAGGCCAGCCAAGTGATGAAAGCTTAGCAATATACCAAAATCCAACGCCCAGAAAAAACTCGGTAATGAGTTGTAATTCCATAATCACTTACTTTTCAATGACTATTTACTTGCCGTCTGCATTATTTTGAAGTACTCGAGTTATGACTTTATTTTCGGCATTCTCATTTGTTTGCACATTTTATTTAATTGCGTGTTAAGAATTGTGTTTTATAAAAAAGAAACCAACATTAACTTTGTGTCTGAGAATTCTTATTTGACGCGCAATAAAATATCTAAGCAGTAGTGCAGTGAGTAGAACATTTAACTAATAAACCGAAGTTCCTGGTTCGTATTCTCCCTGGCTCCTTTTTATTATTAAAAACTAAACAACTTACTCAACTACTTTTTGTAAGCAAAATATACTTCTTTAACTCCTTATTTGTAAGCGAGCGTAGAAGTACTTGCCTCCAATGACATAGTGAAAAAAGGTTTTATGAGCATTTCAACTCATTACTTTTCAATGTAAGTTTTTCCTGGGATAACTTTTTTATATAGAAATATTTAAGTGTTCAAAAGTCTAAACAAAGGGTCAATTTAAAAAAAAAACTTATTTACAAAAGAGGGTTAAAACTACACTTCACTCCATCGGTTTTTTTCTATAGAGTTTTTCGTTGTTGTTGTAGTACGTATGGGTTTTTAAGTTGCATATAGTCATTCGCTTAAGTACCTGTTAGTAATATTTCATTATGTGTTAAGCATTTTAAATTCAATCGCTTTTACAAAACAAATTAGAAATTCAAAATTCCTTAAGCACAACAATCTACACAAAACAACAAGAAGAGACTCCAAAAAAAGGTTTCTTAAATACGTATTCTCTACAAACTAAAAATGCAGTTTACAAAGACAAAACAGAAAAAATACCAACTTGTACGTCTGATTGTCTGTATTGTATCCGATAGAACCATATACGAGCTTAACAAATGAACCAACAAATGCACCGCTCAATAATTTAACAAAAAAAATTGAGAATAAACTGAAGTCTTTGTCTGCTTTTACTTATGTCGAGTCAAGTCAAGACGTATCGAGTGTATACGAGGCTCTGTAGTTTTTACTAACTGCACGCATTCAGTCAGTCACAAATGTCAGCTTTGGGGCTTGGTTTTTCTTCATAGTTTTCTTTGTTAATACTATTTTTTCTTCTTTGTTGTAAACAAATGTAATGTTGTTTTTTCTCCTTTTGGTCAGTGGTTTTTGTTTTCTGCTCAAAGTTGTTGTCCCCAGTATAACTTCAATAAATATTGTGTTCAGCTTTTTTTTGTTAATCGACCATATCCAGCTTAATACTACTTACTGTAGTTGGCGTTTTGATTTTTTTTCTTGTTGAAGTTTTTTGTTTGTATTGACTGTCTGTTACGTTTTTTGGTTTAATAATTAAAATTAATAACTATTTGCTCGCCTTAGCGCACAAAGCTTGGGAAATTTTTAATTTACTTTATAAACTATTAAAACAATAAGAGAAATGTTGTAATAATTGTGTTATAAAAATTCAAAAATATTTTTGTTAGAATGTTGTATTATATTTTGTATTGCAATTTTTTATAACTTCATGGATAAATCAGTTTTACTAGTATCCTAAGCCGCTTTGTAAAATGTTATTGTGATCGTATTGTGGCTTTATAACGAATCAATTTTCAGAGATGATATCTAGTAGAGTGTGTCCAAAATAACACTTGTAATATCTCATAAATGAAATAGAGATTCCAAATGAAAAATGGGCGTTAACCTCAAAGACATTATAAGACATGGTGATACCCACCACCTGAAATGCCACACATTCATTTTAAATATAAACAAAATCACACACAGAGACATGCTCACCCATAAAACGAAGGCCCACACCATACATGCATCCATAAAAAAAGCCATCCATACCACCAACCAACTACTATTCCCGCCATATGGTAAATTGTCATGATTGCAAAGGATTTTGAACGGAACGAACCAGAAAAAGAAAAAAAATTAAATAAACAAAAATCCCCACCAAAGGCGAGGAAGGAAGGAGCAATACTCAAGCTCTAGAAAATGAAAAAATTATGTTGGTTCAGGTAACAACTTCATCATGGCGCATAAATTTGCAATACAAATTTAATTTATGCAATGAACTACGCATAAGTATTAATACTTTATACTTGTACAAGAAGAAATGATCGGTTGGCGGACAGACAGAACAACATGCGGACTTATACTAAACATGTGAGTACATTTACGAATTACATTACACACAAACAAATATTCTACTGCACCTACATAAGCTGATTTCGTTTGCTTACCAGCGACAAAAAAATCTTCAACTAAAACGAATTAAGAGTCGTACGAAAGCAAAAGAAATCACTACGAAAAATCTTTTCAAAAATGAAGTAAAACTTTACATGCGTATTAACGCATAAAAATATGTTTCTACTAACAAATGTGATGTGGTATCTCCTTTTTGCCAGCAACTAACTTTCAGATATACATACATTCATATTTTTTTCAAATGCATATGTAGTTGTATCAGTCTGAGTTGGACGAACGGATGGACAGACAGACAGTCAGAAACTTCCAAAAAAAAACAGATTTCACATTTTAACTTATTTTATCATCATGTTGGAGAAGGTAGACACAATTAAACAATTTCCACTAAATCTGCTTACTTCCTTGGCAATTTGTTATTTGCCAACAAAAATTATGTGACTTCAGATCATAAATTCTTTTTGCAAAAAAGGAGTGAAAAGAAAGAGGCGAAAGAACGAACAAACAAGCAAACAAATCAAGGAAACGAAAAAATAAAATGCATTATTGACTAAAAGGAATAGTAGTAGTCATAGTAGAAGGTATTTTTTTTAAACAGGTCTGTGCCACATGTTTTACTTTTTAGCAACATATAACTTTTTTGGTAAAGAAAATCTAGCCAATTTTTTCTTTTAAAACATAGACTTAGTTTTTATACCGTACACCACTATAGTGGGGAGGGTATTATGCATTTGAGCTGATGATTATAACACCCCAAAAATATTGATTGGGCCTTATTTGACCCTAGCCAGCGTACAAACTCCCCTTCACAAAATTACTTGAAGGTAAAAATTCACTTACAACAAAAATAATTTTGATATAGACGTTATTGCCTCTACCAAAATTTTTTAAGATAGGCCCATAAACCCCTTACCCCCACATGAACCCTCTTGTAAAAAATTTCTTTTTTTTTGTCAAGAATAAAAATATTCCAGAATTAATGTAAAAAACAAAATAAATGCCGTATTATTTTAAAAGTAACCCATATTTTTAACATTCTCACTCGTGTAGGGTTCTTGTGTTTAATAAGATATAGTCCCAGCAAAAACCGTCCATACGATGTAAGGAGTCAAATACTAATATTTACTTACACAATAGCAAGTACTTACTACTATCGCTTACAAGTAATTGAAGGAATTAGAAAGTCTTTATGACATATTATTAATAGGAAGATACTAGACTACTTTTGTGTAATCAGGACGATCCGTATTACGTATTATTTTAAAAGTAACCCATATTTTTAAAATTCTCACTGGTGTAGGGTTCTTGTTTTTAATAAGTTATAGTCCCAGCAAAAACCGTCCATACGATGTAAGGAGTCAAATACTAATATTTACTTACACAATAGCAAGTACTTACTACTTTATGACATATTTGTTCAATTCACAATCGATGTTGTAGCATTGTATGCGTTGTATGTCAGCAGCTGCTACAATAGTCATAACAATGTTGTTGGTATTTTCTATGCAAAAGCTCTATACAACTCATACGACAATTTTTCATATGTTTTTCGAATGTTGTAAGAAATTTTAGTGTTGCCAATTGTTTATTTCAACATATAAACAAAAATTCAAACGATTTTAGCATAAAAAACGATAAAGTGGTAACACTGAAATCAAAAACAAACAGCTGTTTACAAAAACAAAAAAACTAAAATTTTATTAAAAAAGTTTAATTATTAGTTTAAAATGTGGAATAAAGAAAATAAAAGAATTGAAAATTCAAAGAAATTAATTTGGTTTATTTCGCATTATTAATTAATTTAATTTTTTTTGATTTTTTTCTTTTGACATTGTTATGTGTATTTGTTTTGATTGTTTTTTTTTTTTCTTTGAGAACATAAACTTATGACTTGCGGCAAAGATCTGTTCACAATTACTGTAACTAAACTTTAGTAGGTACAATATACAACTTGATTGTGAATTGAACAATTATTAATAGGAAGGTACTAGACTACTTTTGTGTAATCAGGACGATCCTTAGTAATGTTTTTGCAAATCATTACCAATCTCTTTTCTAAAGTACGTAGTCTTATAAGAATTAAATTGGATTAAGAAAGTATAAGATATCGTTTAGTACAAAATGTACTTTAAGGAATATGATAAATCGTAATAAGTATTAGGATGTGGTCTATGAAATAAGACAAAGTCATTGAAATAAGGCAATGACATTGAAGTAATAAGATCAAGCCTTAATATTAAGTTAATCAAGATGGACAAAAACTATTTTACATGCCAACACTATGCCCTAGACCTGTAGTGTCAGACAACAACAACTTTTTAAACAAATTTATTTACAAGATGAGTTTGAATGTCGAGCCACTTGTACGTATGTATATATGTATGTATAAACGAATAAATGTGTAAAATCTATTTTGGTTAAAGCAGTTAAACTGTAAATTTATGTTGAAGCAAAAGCGGGTGCACACATGCGCATAAAGTGCGATTAAGTGGACAAGCTCAGTGACCTAAAGCTGCCAGCCAAACAGCAACTCAAGACAAACAACAAACGAACACAACCAGTCTTAACAACTAGAGATGCAAAATCAACAAAATAAAAGAGAAAAAAACTAAATTCCATCTTAAATCCAGCTGTCATTTAAGTGAACTTAATTTACAAAAGTTTAACATAAATTTAAAGATTTTCTTACAAAAAAAAGTTTATTTATATATTTAAAAAAATACACAATTTTAATTTAAAGTTTAGTTTTTAAATGAAATGTTAATAAAACAAAACGAACTTTTTTGAAAACAATTCAATTTTCATTAACTTCCGGTGGCGGCTTTTCGTTTCGTAGTTTCATTTTTTTTTTTGCTTTCATTCTTCATTTTCAATGGCGCTGACGGCCATTGTTTGGTAATGTCATTAAAATGGGTGCATTCACCACTTTTATTGTAGGATATTTGTTGCTATTTAACTGTTATTTTTTATTATTTTTGTATTTTCGAATGATTGTAACGCTAAGATTACTGTCTGGCATTTATGCATGCATGTACTCGTTGCATTAAATGCAAATGCAAATTTTTATTTTAGTTGCATGTTTTTTTTCTGTTGGTTTTTGCTGTATTTAAAAAAAATTACAATAACGAAATAGAAACTTAGCTAACGGTGGCTTATTATTATTGTTTTACTACTTTACCTGCCGCAAATGCTACAATGAGGAGTAACAATGTTTCCAAGAGAAGTTTTTTACTAAAACTCATTTAAATGGACTATTAAAAAGGACATAATTTTGAACATAACGTTGTATTCAAACAAGACGTATAATTTAAAAAAAGGCAAATTTATTAAAGCGTAATATAAATAATACGTAGTCTTTAAGGTAGTATTGAAATACAACGAAAACGCGTTTAGAATAATAAGTTCACTATATGCTGATAAAAAAGACATGGTCATTTTAATATAACGTAGCCTTTTAAACAAGACGTAGTATTTCAAACATGCTGTAGTTTTACAAATTTGTCGTAGTTAAGTGTTTGTTTTGATATTTTCCTTGAAAACAAAATAACACATAATACGTAGTATTTTACTAAGAAGTAAACGTAGTCTTTTTAGAAATACGTTGGCTTACCAAAAAAAACACATAGTCTTGAAAACTAATCTAGTAATTTTCCTATTTTTACATTTCAATGGTAAACGGTGTAGTGCTTTACTTTTTATACAAAAGTTTCTATTTCAGTTTTTATTTTGTTTTTTTTAGCTAATTTTTTGTTAGTTTGTTTGATTTATATGCCTCTTAACGACATATTTGGCTAATACTTCAATTGGTTGGTTCAACATGGCCTCCGTAGTTATGTGTTGTTACAATATAATATACCATATTTTTTGTGTTTGTTGCTTTTACTAGCACCAAATGCAACTACTTGCAGCTGACCCTGTTTTTTTATTTGTTTTTACTTCTTACTTGCAATTGAATCGGGTCTTAAGTAGTCTTTTTTTTTTTGTATTTGCTTCTATAACTTGGAGGGTTATTTTGTGTGTAAAAATTGTTTGTTTCTCCCCAAATGTCTTTGTTTTAGATTTTCGATTGCTGCAAGTTGTTTTTAACTAAGTCGTCGTAGTCTCAAAAGAAGGCTTATTTTTCATGGATGAATGTGTGTATATCTTTCAATAAATGGTAAATGCTTTAGTAATAACAGTTACTATTATTGTTATTGCGAATTGTTTGTTATCGTTGCGAAAATTTTACATCGTCAACCACCGGAAAAATATGTGCCGTTTTTCGTTGTTTTTTTTTCTATGTGGATTTTTGTTTGATAGTACGTATTTTGAAATTTGAATGTTTTTGTAAATATTTGCTAAGTTGCAATTTGTTTTTGGAAAAAAGTTAAAAAAGTTCAACAATTTTCAAGAATACTTAGGTCTTTTTAAATATTAGAAAAATACATTGTGTTATTGGGGATTCGAGTATAAAATTTTAAGACAAGTTGTAAAGCAAATAGGTACGTAATTCCAAATGTAACAAAACTACGTCTTAAAGTTTCTATTAAATTAGTCAAATGTATAAATAATTAAAACTTTCTGATTTTTTTAATCCCTTTTATTTTAGTTTTTGTTTTATTATTATCACAATTTTATAGCATATTATTTTTTTTGCTAGTTGACCACTTGCTATAAACCGCTTAACATTTAATTTTTTTTACTTTTAATGACACTTTAAGCAATTTAGCTTTCAACCTGCAGCACAGTGTTGCTGCAGCAGCTATTAATATGCAGTGCAGCTTTTCACTTGGCTGCATGTTTATGTGACATTTTTTATTTGTTTAAAAATGTACTTTTCACACGTAAAAATGTTATTAAACTGTAACCATAAATAGTTATTAATAATCATATAGTACGTATAGTATACTATTTTTAATATTTTTTTAGTAGTTGGTACTATTATGAGTGAGTAAAGTTTTTTATTATATTTTCCTAGAATACAAGCAGAACATTTTGTTTAAAATTTATAGTTAATCTAAACGTAAGTTTAATGTTAAGATTTTTTTTATTTGGAAAATAGAACAAGTTGCAAAAATTGTGTTTAATAAATTTTAGGTGATTAAAAGAAAACAAGTTTCTTTTTAATGTAGAATGAAAATACTAGATGTGTGCAATATCACTACTTATTAGATTATACAACTAATACTTACTAGTAGAAATACATTGCCTGTAAAGTAGAGTCCCCTGATCTATGGATAGACAGATTACAGTACTACCAGGGTGTTGCCCTGGTAGGTTAGTTGGCAGTATTTGAACTATAACTTTGAAATAAAACGTAGCCTTTGAAACGAAAGGAAACAGGTAGCAATTTTAAACAAGATTTCGAAGTATCTGAAACAATATCTATTAAATAAGGCAACAGGAATTATTTACCTATTACCACACTTTACACTGACTTCTTCAGATGCATTGACTCTTTATCGAACTACTGGGAAGCAAATGTTTTACACACACACGCACAAACAGAAAACCCAGAATTTGGACAAATAGTAAATGTATCAGAAAAAACACTGATTTACATTTACGCCTAAATTCCTAGTTGGGTCGATTTCGCCACGGATGTATTATTTGTAACAACTGAAACAATCATTAATTTAGTGCCACCTTTGTAAGCAAGAGCTGGACACTTGAAGAACAAAATTATGTCTCTTCGTAATCTATGAGGGTGACGATTGACTTCTTCGTAATTAAAATAGCTAGTTACGTTCGACGTCTAGGAGTAACCCCGAAATTATGGGAACCCTTATTGAACGCACAATAAAAGCAGTGGTTTTGTGGCTAAGAGAGCGAACTTACGAACAAGAAGCATAGGTTTGTATTCTATGTAAGCAATTTGTTTGTTTTTTTAACAAAACAACTTTTTACTCCTTATTTATAGTACTTATTTAAGTAGTGATTTGCAAGCGAGTGTCGTAAATACTTGCCTCCAATGCCTTTATCGTGTTCAAATAATGAGTCAAAATGAAATGAATATGTAGAGAAAAGTGGCTTTTTGAGATTTATAACTCATTAAATGAAAGATTTTGCTGAGTATATCTCCATTTATTTGTGCAAAAAAAAACAGCTGCATCAATTTTAAATCTGAAAAGACAACCAAAAAATTATGCAATTAAATAATGTTTTATTTAAATACAACTACAGCTATATTAACAATAATAACAAATCTTCTAATTTGCGTCGTTGTTTTTTTGCGTTTACCATTGATAATAATCCTCTTAATTAGTGAAAATTGAGCTTTGACAACAAAATCAAAAAAATATATTTAAATGCAAATTTTTTAGTTTTTTTTTTTTTTTTTTTTTTGTAAAACGACAAAAAAACCACAATTGAACAACTTTAGCAACATAAACATGAATCGTTTTAACAGCTGCCTCTCAAATGAATTTATACACTGTGTTGTTTTTTGTCTGTAAACTTTTTTTATATTTTAAAAATTAAATAACATATCCCACAGCGTTGGCTGTCATTTTAGTAAAATGTTTTTTTCATATTTTAGCTTAAATCAAAAAAAAAATATTATGTGAAACATGCAATCATCTAAAATTAAAACAGCAGCAGAGCACACGCAATTTAAACAAAATATTTATTGGTTATTTTATTTATTTATTTATGTTTAAATCAAACATAAATGCACTTCATTAATTTTTTTTTCTTTTAGGGATTTTAAATCTTTTGTTTTTGTTAAAAACAATAGATTTTATTATTGGTGATTTTCAAATTATAGTTATCAATGACTGAATGTTTTTCTGATTTTGTTAATGTTTTAACATTAGCATGAGAGATCATTTATACGCTTTTTAACTAAACCAAAAGGTTTCATTAATATGTTTTTTTCCTTTTTGTCTTAAATCAATTTAAGTTCATGTTTTGTTTATATTTACTTTTAAACTTAATGTGTTGATTGCATGTCATTATTGTAGTTATGTATAACTTGCTTTGTGGTGGGTATTTATATTGAATAATACTAATTGATTTTTCTTTTTTTTTTTTGTTAATAATAAGGTATTTTTGTATTCTTTCACAGTAATTTCTTTAATAGATTTATGATAGGCTTAAGGCAATTTTTAAATTTTATAAGTATAGATCAATGTTATCTTCAGTTTTCTTGAGAAATATTGAAATTGTCATAACTTGTTTAAATAATTTAAACATTAATAAAAACCACATTTTTAAGACATGTACAAAATAAGTTATAGAGCTTAAACTGGTTGTGTGCATTATTAAATTTAATTCAAATTTAACATTTTCCTAATAACACTAGTTTAGAAATAAATACTTTTTGTTTACTCAATGAAATGGAATGAATTATATATATTTTAGAAAGATTTTTATTTATATTTTATACATTAAAATTTTTGAGATAATTATGTTTTAATTTTACATCATCTTTCAGGATGCTGGTAAAATTTTTGTAAATAAGTACAATCAAGTCAGAAAAAAATCAATATGTGTGGTGTAAATATTAAGGAATCGATAATTCTTCGTGTTCTGGGCATGGAAATTCAGTGCGGTGTCCGCTGGACTAAACAAATTCTTCAAGTGTCGAAAGAAGCATTTAAGTGTCTCGTTGTAAGACATACTTCGCTCCATCTGATATTCTTACTATTTACACTAATTATGTCTGACCGAAAATGGAATACAACTTTATTAATTCACTGTTCGATCTATACATTAATGGAATGTGCTCATTTGAAATTAGGAACTTGTTCCCGATATCCGTATATTCTTGCGTAACACGCGTGTTTCTTCAAGAACACACCCATTTGTGGTAGATTGGCCAGTAGACCACAAAACTTAATATAGAGAATTTCATTCTTCAATCTTCACCCGCATTGTTCGTATGTGGAATAAACTTCGTACAGAGGTATTTATAAATCTAATTTTCATAAAAAAAATGTCCAATAACCCTTTGATATATGTTTATGAATAAGGCAGAAAATTTGTATATGCCTATCTTATATGGCTTGGTTGGATCAGAAGAAATTTCCAAAATCTAAAGATTGTAATCTTTTTCTAGAATAATATACAAACATTATTTTCTTTCGCTGATCCCAAAGCATGGCAACCATTTAATTGATAACATTACAGATGTAATATAAAACAACAACAAAAATTTAACATTTAATAGCATAAAATAAAAACTATTTAAATCTGTAAACGCCCTTCACAACAGCCATCATCTAATCGAAATTAAAATACCACACAGTTGAAGACACACACAGATACTCTTACCATCATTCAAAAAAAAACTATAACCCTGCAGTTTAAAGAAACAAAATGGCACTTTTTATCGAGTTCAGTACCATTTCCCAATAAAATCACTTTTGAGTTGTTTTTATTAAAAAATCTACACAAACTTATCAAACTACCGAGCGAGTAGTTTGAGCACAAATTTTACTTGTATTTTGTTATTGTAACAAAAACAAAATACAAGTAAAATTTTAACTCAAACTACTCACACGTTATCTAGAAACAACATATTAAACAATATTGCTATGAGAACGAATAGATTCAGAATAGATGTGAAAAACAAAACTATTTCTCTTTATAAAATTAATTTTTTCCAAAATTATCATGATTGAGAATGATATATTCACCAGTCTCTAACAACTAGACAAGGTACTAGTTCAGTTAAATTCTTAAAGCGAAACACTTACATATGAAAATGATTTAATTTGTTCCCAAACACTACTGGGAAATTATAATAATAATTACATTGCTGTTGTTGTTATTGTTAAAAGCAACTTTTAAACAAATATTCATTTTAAACATTAACTCACTGCTTTCTCCTTTACTTTACAAAAATAACTTTTTAATAAAAAATCATAAAAAGTAAAACAATTTGTGGCTAAGAAAATGTCTGTCCGTCCATATTATGTCTGTATATTTATGTCCGTCCCTTTATTTGTCTGTAGTTTGATTGTTGTTATTTTTCGTCAGTCAGTCATTCAGCCAACCAACCAACCAACCATCTAGCCAGTCAGTGTATTCATTCCAATCCTGGATAGAAAAATATACATTCAAATTGAGCTACTCAAATTATAAGAGGAGGGTGCTTTCCTACTCTGTGCCCGACCTCGCTTGGCATCAAGAAGTAATAAAACAAAAATTATCAAAAAAATAAAAGAAATATATAAAAAACAGCAACAACAACATACAGATACACACTTTGTGCGGCGGTGCCTGTCAGTTAAATTGATTGACAGTTTGACTTGAGATCTTCGTAAATGTTTTATTTTGCTTGTGTTACGCTGATTATTATTATTACTACGTGTTACGGCGAATTAACAGGAAAAATACAATATTGTATTAAAAAAAAGAAACATGCAGTTGTGGAGAGAAATATAGGGAGATTAAAGAAATGGAAAATAGGAGCTTCAATATGTACTTATATTACTTCTCCAACATTTTTAAAGTTGCAAAAGTTTATTTTGAAATTTGGGAAAATCTTTCTATAAATGACCGATTAATGTGCGTAGAAACATGAATGCTTCATTACTAATATTATTATCTCAACTGCATTCAAATTTATTTCTTCATTGTTGCAGTTATTTGAAAGTATTTCTTCATAATTTAAAATTTTTAAAATGTGTTTCAACTCTTTGAATCAGCGTAATTCAAAGTACTGTTAAGTTATAATCCTAAGGCGAGGGTTGATCCGGTCATTCAGTTTCCTGTACCTAGCTGCCTACTCAAAGCTCCATTAAAAAGGCAGCAGAAACCTTTTAATGTCATTTAGTTACTCAACAACACTTTTTTAATGACAACTACTTACCGTCTGCATTACTTACAATCAGTCTAGTAACTACTTACTTTTATTGTGATATACATATTAGTACTTCGTATGTTAGCGCTTATTATTTAATTCTCGATGGCCTATTTTATTTTTAGAAAACAAAACTACTTACCGAACAACTTCTTTGTAGAAAGGCGAAGTATGCACTTGCCTTGTATGAGCCAATAACCAAAATTTAAGATCTTTTGCTTTTTTACATTTTAAATATTCAACAAAACATCCAAGTAAGAATGTCTTATTTTTTCCATAAAAACGAAACGGATTTAAAATAATGCATTCCTTTATAATCATGTTTAGAGCCATTGTGCGATTATAAAGAATGTGAGGTAGAAGTTGAAATTACTTTATAAATAAGTAAATAAAAATGTATTTACTACAAAATTGTTTAAGTTAAAAACAAATTAGAAATTGATATAAGTTCGAAGACGACTTTGAGGAAACCCTATTTATGAAAGTAAACAGAAAGTTACATATTAAAATAAAAACCTCAAAGTACTAAATCCTTCACTAGTTATGACACTAGACCTTTGGGACTTATTATAGGTCTAACAATTCATATAAATGGAATTTGTTAACATTTCTTGACAATTAAGCTCTTTTAGAAAGGCTGCATCAGAGAATTAAATCTAAAAACTTGTTCTGTATTTGAATATAAAAATAGTTCTATTTAATAACATTTTTTACAATTATAATATTAATTTTTTAAAGCTAAGTCATCTACTATCAACATTTTATCCGTAGGGTATTGTTGGCAATTTATATACAAGTCTCTTTGACGATAATGGCAAATGGGGAAAAATACCTTATAATGAATATAAAATCAAATAAAAGATTAGGGTAAATTACATATTTGTTATTTATTTATTTTATGTGTTTTATATAAAAAAGAAAAACAAATAAGTAAATAAATAAATAAAATGTAAGCGGAATTTACAAATTATCTACAAAAGTTTATTATGATTAAAGTACAATTACAGCTTTTTGTAATGGGGCAGACTACTACTGCATAGAGTTTTTACATTTGAAGGTTAAGTTTAAGATAAAGTAGGGTTGATGTTAGTACCATAAAAATAATATAACAACTTATTGCAAAATTGTTGATTTGTTTTAAAATTTCTATTAATTGTATTTCTTTTGTTTGTATTCATTTTTACACTATTCAGTGTCTTCACAAAAATAGGTATTGGTGAAAAAACTATTTTCTGTCAATTTATAGGTCTAAATTAAAGGCTAAATCGAGGGTCTTTCTTTTCAATTTTTTTATAACATGAACAACCTTTAAAACAATTTTTTGCCATTGAATTTGTTCAATTTTCAGTAAAATTTTTACTTTTTCTATAAAAAGGTTAAAGTATGATAAAATAAGTTTTACCTATTTAACATAATAATACAGTGGGTATGTTAAAAATGTAGATCATATTTTTTATAATAAATCATTTAATATGAATTTTACCTTAAATACGAAATATTTTAACAATTTGTATAGAAAAGAGATTTTCTAATGGAAAGTAATATAAAGCCAAGGGAAAATATGGGCCTATCCAATTTTGGTAGATGGAATTACATTAAAGTTATTTATGCTAAATTTTATCGAATTTATTCTATAGCTTATAAGTGATGTTTTATTTATTCATTATTAACTATTCTAAAATCACAATTTTAAACAAAACTGAAAATTCGTCATTTTAGCATAAACTTTATTATATAGTTCTTTTTTATTTTAATTAAAAAACTTGAACAAAATTTTTAAGTTTATAATAATTTTAAAAATAAATTATGCAGGAATCTTAAAGCACATAACTCTTAACACCTAACATTCTTCTTAACAAACTAAACAAAATGACAGAACAAGTGTTAAAATGACAGACCACCTAAGGCTACAAATAACAAAGCTATAAACGTAAATAACCTAAAAACCAAAAAACAGATCAATGCTTTTGAAATCATCAATAAATTTAAAAGAAAAAGAGAAACACAAAACCAGAGGTTAAACTACTCTATGTATGGCTTTACAAAAAAAGCCGCTTAATTCATAGAACTGTCAATAAAAACGGCCTTAAATCGATTTAAAACAAATACTTCTTTAGGATATTGAAATGATAACAATAAAAGAAAAACCATACATATCCTTGTTAAGTAACATTTACTGTAATATTTTCATATACCTTTACAGCGCCCCTTAACGGCGAGTAGCTGAGCTTCGCTACAATAACAACAAGCTACACTAGAATATTTTCTTTCATTCACACACGCGTTCTCTTTTAACTTTGCAGCCATCACTCTTTCTTGCCTTCAGCAATGATGGACAGCTAAACATCAATCGCACAAACAACTGACACCACCATCATCATTTTCAATGCGCATTACTTCCCTCCTTGTTTATTGCTTGTTCACTAATTACAACATATAACTATCTCTTTCTGTTGTTATGAGATCTTACATGTTGTTGGTGGTTGTTGAATTTATTTAGCTTTCCTACTCTTTACATATAAAAAGCTCCACCCTCTTTTAAATATGGCCAGTTTTCTGATTGGTTGTTTAATACTATCAGCTAAAAGGCGTTGCTTGCATTTTTTTGTTATAGTTTAGCAATCTAAAGCAACAACAATAGTTCCTCAAATATTTGTTTAACGTATGAAGTTTTTGCTAAATGAATTAAGCTTGTTGTTCCGTCTCTGACCTGTTTCCATATCTTTAAACGAATGCGATTCAACCAATGGAAGGACGGACATTGTTGCGTGTGCACATTTTCGTAATGGCAAATAAACAATTATTATGATTTACAAACTTAACAAATTATTTATAATTTTTCTTGCTGTTAGTTGTTGTTTTGTAATGTTTTTTCTAACTTTTCTAAAAATTCACGTACATTTATACTTTTTTTTCTCTGTTTATTTCAACTGCATTTTTATTAATTGTTGCCGCCAGAGTTGTTGTTTAATCTTCATGTTTATTTCATATTTGTACAATCCATTAATTACACACTTACAACAATCGAAATTAACAAATTCATACAAATTACAATTAGTTTCAACTATAATTTAACTTTAAGTAAATAAATATGCACATGTTTTTAAAACAAAATTTATTCCATCCTTGTAACAGATTTATTTATAAATTGTTCTCTGGTCATGTTGTTAAATTATAATTAAAATTACATTAAGTTTATCTTTTTTCTACAGAAATTTAAAAAAAATTTGACAGACGTTTTAGTGAAGATTATTACCATTGCAATGCTAATACACATTTAGTGTTGGATCGTTAAGATTATATTAGTGATTTATTTCATATAGAGATCGCATGAAAATCGCTCTCTTCCCATTTAATGTACATAGGTACTTGCCCAGAAAGCTTTACGCAAAAGATGTCAAATTAATTGGTAAATATTTGAAGACATCAATGTAATGACATAGATTTCGGCTAAGGTTGGTCCTTAACTTATCTAAATTATGAAATAACATACACTGAGTACAAAACCGTTTATAAAAAACCAAAATAACTGCAATCCGTTGTCAAAAATAAGCTTACATCGTTTGTTAACATTTAGACAACGGAAGTGGTAAAATTGGCAAGCAACGTTGTAATTTTGACAAATAATTATTGTAATTTTGACAAAGAATTGTTGTAATTTTTATTACATTTTGTTTCCTTTCGGCATTTCATCGTTATGATTTCGACAACGCAACTTTCTGTTTGACAAATTTAAACTTCTTCCACGAGTACTTCTTGAAAGTTTAGGACTGGTCCTAACTAATCTTAATATATGAAAAACATACTCCATTTAATATTGTTATGCACTATATGCAGCCGCGCTCCAGCTCGATAGTTTAAGGGCGGGGGAGGTTTTTGCTTTTCTTTAACTGATTCTTTCCTTATTTTTATATTTTGAATTATTTTTTTTTTGTTTCGGTAGGGGGCGTCAAATTTTTCTTATATAAAATTTTTATTATATCCCGAAAGTCGTCAGTTTTCCCCAAAAAAGAATTTAGTATTGTTGTCAACTTAAAGATTTTTTAAAATTTCCGATTTATGTTTTTTGGTTATTATTACCTTTTATAAAAAGTGTCGGTTAAAAATTGTTCCAAAGTATAGAAATGTGTTAACAGAGGGAAAACGACCCTTTATAAATTATACACGTTTGATACCAAATTAACACCAAAGTATTTATAATTTTTGAAAAACATCCGTCGTTAAATAAACAAAAAAATATACGATCTAAAAAACAAACACATAATAAATAATACGTTTTCAAATCAAGAGCGCAGATTTGATATATGACTGACGCTAGATAACTACGAAAATGTTCATAATATTTATATACATATTTTCTGTACAAAGTGACACAGCTATGTTGTCAAACATAACGTTGCGTTGTCATAGCATTGCCGAAATGACACTATGCGTTATCAATATAACAACAAATTGTTGTCAAAATCACAAAAGTGATTGTCAAAATAATAAATAGGTGTTAATTAAATTGTATACAAATTCCGCTCTATGTATACTTTTTAAATAGTAGAAGAGCTCGGATTAAAGAAAGAAAAAAATCCCACAACAACTAAAATCACGATATTTAAAACAACCGATCGGGCTATATTAAAATGTTTTAATATGATAGGGTGATCTACTAAGCTAGATCTCTATATCTTAAATTTTGCTGTTACAGTGTTATTATACATACATACATACATACATACATACATACATACATACATACATACATACATACATACATACATACATACATACATACATACATACATACATACATACATACATACATACATACATACATACGTATATCAATATATAAAAATATTAAATATTAATTTTTGTCTTTTTCAGCCGGATCATTTTATTGGTAAGTGTTATTCACATATACATAGATATTTTCTATCAAACTGATAAGATTTATTAAAAACGACAACATGTCATTGATCTAGTTAGACGACAAAAGTTTTTTTCAAATCTGTTTTCTGAATTATTAACTGTTATTTAAATTTACTGACCTTCAGTGTTAGTTGTTTTTTTTTTCATAAGCTAAAATCTAGTTTAGTTAAAAGTCTTATTTTTACTATCGAATTGAGAATTATCTAATACTATCTACTACATATTTACACAAACATACTAATTCATTTTACACAACAATAAAAGCAAAGTTTTAAATTTAAATACAGTGTGCTTTGCTATCCTAAAAGCAAATTAAATTAAAAACATTTTACGATTTTGAAGATTTTAACTATTAATAATTTTCTATATATATACATTTGAAAATCCGCCAATTTTTCTCTAAATGTTCAAGTTCAAGAAAAATTCAATATGGAGAAATTTGCAAAAGCTAGCTCTCTTAATTTCCCAGATGAACGAATTTTTGTATATTTTATTCATATGTGAGGTGAAACCGCCCACTATAACCATTCCGTCCATTTTCTCCAACAATATTCTTACGGATATTACAGTTATACATACAAAATTTGAGGACTCTAACTAACTCTTATTTTCTAGGATACGCGACTTATAACAATTATTTTGAATGTGGGCGTGGCACGTCGCTTAGTTGAAATTTTTATGTAAAAAGTAGCCCATAGTTCCTTATACAGACATACAGGAAGATACTGTACTATAAAGTCCAACAAACATATATGGACATTTTGAAAAAAAAAAAAATATTTAAAAAATTAAAAAAAATTGTTAGATTAATATAGAATTAACTTTCTGTACTCCTTTGGACAATGTAGGACCCATAAAGCCCTGTTTGACAAAGATGCACATTTTGATCCCCTCTGACTCCGGCAGTTCTTGACCAATATGGCTGAAAATTTGAAATTTGTAGTTTAGTCAGAAAATGGACTTTTATGTTTTCACTCAAAAATAGATTTTTAACGGGAAATAAAAGTGATCACAGATTTTCATTATTTTAGCCCTAAGGCCTGTAGTTTAGTCAGAAAAAGGACTTTTATGTTTTTACTCAAAAATTGATTTTTGATGGGAAATAAAAGTGATCACAGATTTTCATTACTTTTGTCCTAGGGCCTTTATTTTAGCAGCAAATGGACTTTTCTGTTTTTACTCAAAAATCGATTTTTAATGGGAAATAAAAGTGATCACAGATTTTTGTTATTTTAGCCCTAGGGCCTGTAGTTTAGTTAGAAAATAGACATTTCTGTATTCACTCAAAAAAGTGATCACAGATTTTGATTATTTCAGCCGTAGAGCCTATAGTTTAGCCAGAAAATGAACTTTTATGTTTTCACTCAAAAATTGATTTTTGATGGGAAATAAAAGTGATCACAGATTTTCATTACTTTTGTCCTATTGCCTTTAGTTTAGTCAGAAAATGGACTTTTATGTTTTCATTAAAAAATCGATTTTTAATGGAAAATAAAAGTGATCACAGATTTTCATTATTTTAGCCCTAGGGCGATAGTTTAGCCAGAAAATGGATTTTTATGTTTTCACTCAAAAATCGATTTTTAATGAGAAAGAAAAGTGATAACCTATTTTCATTACTTTTGTCCTTAGGCCTTTAGTTTAGTCAGAAAATGTACTTTTCTGCTTTCACTTAAAAATTGGTTTTTGATGGGAAATAAAAGTGATCATAGATTTTTATTACTTTAGCCCTAGGGCCTATAGTTTAGCCAGAAAATGGATTTTTATGTTTTCACTCAAAAATCGATTTTTAATGGGAAATAAAAGTGATCACAGATTTTCATTATTTTAGCCCTATAGCCTGTAGTTTAGTTAGAAAATGGACTTTTATGTTTTCACTCAAAAATCGATCTTTATTGAGAAAGAAAAGTGATAACCTATTTTCATTACTTTTGTCCTTAGGCCTTTAGTTTAGTCAGAAAATGTACTTTTCTGCTTTCACTTAAAAATTGGTTTTTGATGGGAAATAAAAGTGATCATAGATTTTTATTACTTTAGCCCTAGGGCCTATAGTTTAGCCAGAAAATGGATTTTTATGTTTTCACTCAAAAATCGATTTTTAATGCGAAATAAAAGTGATCACAGATTTTCATTACTTGAGCCCTAGGGTCTACAGTTTAGCCAGGAAATGGACTTTTATGTTTTCACTCAAAAATCGGTTTTTAATGGGAAATAAAAATGATCACAGATTTTCATTATTTTTGTCCTAGGGAATTTAGTTTAGCCAGAAAATGGACTTTTATATTTTTACTATAAAATCGATTTTCAATGGGAAATAAAAGTGATAACAGATTTTCATTATTTTAGCCCTAGGTTCTGTAGTTTAGTCGGAAAATGGATTTTTATGTTTTTACTCAAAAATTGATTTTTGATGGGAAATAAAAGTGATCACAATATTGAAATAATATTGAAAATTTTAATAGATTTTTAAGGATAATAATTTTAAAAGACATTTGTGACGGGTTTTCATCCTAACGGTATAAAATATAAATAATAGGAAATATTTTCTAACTCTTCTTGTTGACTTAACACCAAATTTGACATTGTTTAATTAGAAATATTATTTTAAAATATTTTTTTAAAAATGCACTTTTTAAAACTTTGAAGTCCTTTTGAAAGGAAAAACTAAAAACGCAAGTTTTTTCCCTTAAATTTATAACATGTTATAGAGATTTTTCTCCCTTTTTGTCGGACGGTGATAATTATTGAACATTTGTATGAATTATTTTTA
Organism: Lucilia cuprina; assembly: GCF_022045245.1. Lineage (NCBI taxonomy): Eukaryota > Metazoa > Arthropoda > Insecta > Diptera > Calliphoridae > Lucilia > Lucilia cuprina. The sequence continues at coordinate 17,460,757 of NC_060952.1, forward strand.
TATTTATTAAAAAAATCATTTAAATTAGAATATTTATAAAACATATAATTTGAATTTAAAATGTATTTAACATTTTGAAAAATAAATTTCTATAAATGGACGTCATAATCATTATACAGAAAATTTTAATTGGGTTTTGTTCCCACAGTAATTTACATATAAATTAATATATTTTATAATATGTAAATATTTAATACTTCTATTTATTAGTAGTATTTTTCTCTATAATAACTTTACCGTTACATGTTTAGAAAATTCCGACTTTTCTATTGATTAAACTGTTAGCGGTAGGTAGGAGTATAAAAATCTATTATAAATAATCACTTTATTTACAATTTCTATTTTTGCCTCTCTCATAAAATTTACATTTGAAATAACATATTTTTGCATTAATTGTTTTTATCTGTTAAGTATCAATTACCAACGTCCTCCTCATCATCATTTTCATCAAATAGAATGAACCTGATAACAACAGCAACAATTTACATACACATGCACCATTTAACACAAAACCGCAATTACAATATTTTGTTGTAAATTGTTTTTTCTTGTTGTAGTTGTTGTATTATACATATTCTTAGTGTTTTTCTGTAATTGAATGAACGAAGCCAAGCAAAGGCGGGTAATAATGGGTATGTTTTGTTAAATACATGATGGCTTTCAGCCTGGTTAAATGCAAAGTTGAATGCCTTGTCTTGTCTGGTAAAACAATTTTTTTTCTGCGCTTTTTGTAGATTGTAGGCTGATTCTGGTTATAAACAGTTAAATTATTGATATTTTTGCTCTTTGCTCATTTATTCATACATACAACATTGTTAAATGTTAATTGGCCAAAGAGTTGACAGGCCAACTGACGTTTCTACAAAGAACAACCGAATGAATATATATTTTTTCGCATTACAAGAAAACCGCATAATTATTCTAAGAGAAAAGTTAGGGGGCCTGATACTCATCAGTAAATTTATTTGTGTTAATGGCTTTGGGTTATTCATTACAGTTATTTTTGCTTAAATTGAAGTTCTTTCCTTCTATCTTCACCTGTTTCAGACATCATCATTATCATTAGATTAATCAACACTTTAACATGATATTTGTGTGCGTATTGAGCAACTTCAAATCAATTTTAAATTAAAAAGAAAACAAGAATCTTGTTGTGTTGAGTATTATTTATGGGACGTTTAAATGCAGTTTTGTTTACATTTTCAATAATTTTTAATTTCATAAAAAAACATTATTTATTACTTTAAAATATTTGTTAAAAAAACGATTGGTATGTGTATTTTTTTAATGCACACGCCTTGTGTTATTTTAATGTTTAACTTTTTAATTGTTTTGAGTTTTATATATTACACTTAAAAAACTTGTTAAAAATATCCTAAAAAAATAAATTTTTATAAAAGAAATTCTATAAATTATGAATTTATTCTATCAATGAAATTGGGAAAAGATTTTCTTCTCTGTAATTGATTTTTTTTCTAAAAATTGAGAATTAGTAGAAAATTTCAAATAAATTACGAATTGTTAGAAATTTTCGAAAAAATAAGAATTTATGTTAAAATATTTATTAAAATCTTCTAAAAGTTTTAATTTTAAATAAATTAACAATTTGTTAAGAATTTTTAATAATTTTTTATAAATTAAAAATTTATATTTTTTTTTGTAAATTTGGAATTTTTCAGAAAATTAGCTAACAATTAAATATTTATCTAAATTATTTCAAAGTTATCTTAAACTTTATTTTGTTTTAATTTAAATTCAAAAATTTTCTATAAATTTTATTTTCTATAAATAAACATTTTTTATTTATTATTAAAAATAGATTACAAACCCTCCAAAATTATGAGTTTTCATATAAATTTTTATATATTTAAAATTTTTAATAAAGTAAAATCATCACAATTTTTATTCGTAAAATTTTTGTTTCTTTAAGTGCATCTGAAATAAACACTTTACTAACTCTAACAAACAACTTGTTCAAATTATTTTGTCAGCACACATATACAATATTCCGACAATTAGACAGTCAGCTAACAAATAAATTTAACATTTTCTAATGTTATTTCGATGTTGTGTTGTGTTCACATTTATGAGGCGTTAAAGTAATTGACAAATTGCCATTACAAAAAAAAAAAAAACATCTTTCTCCTTAAATGTCCCCCTTAAGTGTGTTTGCAAACAATTCTAAGCATTCAATTTCAACACCAATCTAAACCATTCATTTAACTAAAAAGACAGACAGACAGACACAAACGTTTATTAATTTAGTCAAGAGTTATACAGGTATTGACTGGCGATGATGTTGCCATTAAGTCTCTCCTTTAGTCATTGTAGCCCACCAAACACCACGCCATAAAATGTTAGATATAGTCATGAGAGCTTAAAAGTGAGAAAAATGAAAAATGTTTAATTCAGAAAACAAAAAGGTGCTTAATAAATTATTAAAACGAGTGACAATGTTGTCACAACAATATTGCTTTTAAATGTCTATTAGAAGCAACAGCAATAGCATTTTCACATTTTTAGCACACAAGTGTAAATTTTTTTTTTGTAATTTTAGCGAAAAAATTAAAAAAAGTATTGGCAGGCAAATTATTAACATGCTTGTATGTCTTTCGAATTCTGTTTAGTTTTAATTCATTTTTTGCTTTTTAAAATTGCTATAAATTAATTAGTGTCATGTTGAAATTTATAGTTGGAAAAATAATTTATTTCTTTATTAAATGTAACAAAATAATTATCATGAGATTTGTTTATAGTAATAGGATAGGCCAAAATGCCTACAAAAATGATAAATATTTTTTGAACCTCTTATTCATAAACAATGTTTAATGTTATAAATGGTTTATAAAACTAAATTTCCGTCGAAAATCTTATGTTCCCGCCATCAAATCATAACCTGTACAATTAACATTAATTTTGAATTTTAAAGGATGTTATATGGGTGTATGATCAATTATGCGCTAATCCTTATACAATTTGCAAACAGATTTACGTTCTTCTAAAATATGTTCATGTCGAATTTCGGTGATGTTGTCTTTATACAGTTATGAGCGTAAAAGTCAGTTTCTGAAGAGGACTTTATATGGACTTTGTAGAGTCAATTAGCTGCCGATCCTTATAAAATTTTTTAAAGAAATTTAGGTTCCTATAAAAGATTTCAACCTCTATATATGCAGTTATGTACGTTGAAGTCTTTTTCTGCAGGGGGCCTTTAGTTCAATGTGTTATAAGCCGAATAACAAAAACCCCTTTTTTGTTATATAATCTAAACATATTCAAAATCGTATAAATTTATTTATCAATCTTCTACTAATTAATAACTAATGTCAACTTGAAATCTTATTAATATGATTTGAATACACACAAAACCATTCATATTCATATATCTTAATGAAGTTAGTTAAACTTCAAAAATTAACACACACAATTTAAAATGACCTTTCAAATTTATGCAAAATAAATTTATTTAAAACTATATACATATATACAAATTAAATATAAATTTCAAATGTCTTAAAAATTATTGCTAATAAAGTTAGCAAAGTTGAAAACTATTTTGCATACAATTGTTCATTCATAAATTTTCATGATAAAAAGTCAGTCTGTCACAGTTTGTGTCAGTTGTTTTTGGCTGCTAGCATCAGTTAAACTTTAAATGAAGTCTGTTATTTCTTTTTTTTTCGAAACAGCAGAAATTAACTGATCTAACCAATAATTTCAGTACATTGAAATAGACAAACAATTGAACTCTTGCTAAATATGCACACACATCATAAATAATAAACAAATATATATTTATTTATTTAATAATTTTATTTATTTTTGTATGATTTTTTTCTATTAAATAAAATATATTCTCACGTTTTATAAATTTGGCAAAAAACAATTTAAATTGAATTGAAAAAAATATTAATTTAAAAATTTGCTGAGATTTGTTTGTGGCTTTTCTTAAATAAACAAAATTTTATAGAAATAAAAAATAATATTGACAGTGATGTATGAATTGTTTAATGTTCATTTTGTAACAAAAAAAAAAAAACTAAAAAATAAAATAATAAACAAATAGCTATAAAAATGAATTATTACAAGTTAGCCAACATTAACAACCATAGCAATTTAAAACAAACAAAAAATATACAAATTTGAAAGAATATAGTTTTTTTTTAATTTTTTATACTAATAGACCATAATAATTGAATTGAAAAGGGAATTACAGAAGTTGATACCACCAGTTGATTAGTTGAGATAAATGATTTTGAACTTTTGATTAATAAAACATTAATTGAACCAAACATGAAAATAAACACACACACAAAAAAACGTGATATTTTAAATACAAAAAAGTTTCAATTTTGTTTTTTAAACATGACGAGGTTGCAAATTGTTATTTTTTGTTTTCTATTGTTTAAATGTTTTTATTATTTTAAAAACAAATTATAACGTGGGAAAATATTTATAATTATAAAATCTAGTAGCGGACACCCTATGGTCTGTAATAGTACTATGGAGCGTCTCTTTGCATAATTCCAAAAATATAATAATACCTACTACTCACAAGAACGACTCAATCGAGATAATAGTAAATGCCATTGATCCCAAATTGAGAGAAGTCGTGAAGAACCTTTACCTGATCAATACTATTCAACTCCTGATCCAATGTACTAGCGAACATTTGATATTAAGTTAAACTTTTATTCGGATATATCTGGTATAAATGTGAGGATTTTTTTACAAAGTTTCTGTCGTTAATACTTTATATATTTGGTTCAAAACAGTTCAACAGATGATACATTATAATTCCGAAAGGGTTACTTTTTTCAATCGGTTTCAGCACAAAAGCTATTATTGTATTAAATTTTTATATATGGACATCTTTTTAAATCGATATCTTCCGATTTTGATGAAATTTGCACTAATGTAAAGACTATTGGATAGTAGGCCAGACACAAATTTTCAATTTTTTACTGCCAAACTTAAAGGGGATCAAAGTTGCCATTTTGGTCATACATGGTTTAACTCAAATGAGTGTAACTATTCACCTATAGGTCCAAGTAGAAATTGAGTCTTCATTGTTTCCAAAAACAATTTTTTGATTTTATTGTTTTATTAAAAAAAAGAAATAATTGTATGCGATTTTCTTTAAGGGATTTGTAGTCCGAAAAAATATTTATTCATATTAATAAAAAAAATATTTTGTTAACTCAAGAATAAAATTTTTTAATATTTTTATTTTTTGGCAAATAATTTTCCTTTTTCATCATATACCCGGGACATACCAATATTTTAGAATTTCGGTGTGTCGAAAGTACAACTCGGGTCTGTCCCAACAAGTGCAATTATTATTTTCAAATATTCTATTCTCTTAAATAGTTTCTAAACATCACAAAAAACTTTAATTTAGAAGTGAAATATTATACAAGTTCATCAAAAAGAAAATTAGCAACTATGTTAATTAAATAAACAAAATGCTCTAAATAACCACTCCTGCTTCCATAACATTAAAACATTTAATCCTAAAATAATTTATTTATATGAATTAAATGCCACTTCAACTATTTTTTTGCCGTCAAAATCTGTATCTCAATGCATTTTAAAATTTCTAGATATGAAAATTCAATACAAATCGTTAACAAATTTTTTGACACACCATTCTATTCATACAACATTTTTAACATTTATAATACAGAGACAAGGATTATTGCAGTTCAAGTTGCTGTTGTTGTTGTTGTTGCCGTTGTAGTTTTTGTTGTTTGTGGTAGTAAAGCAACATTAATAACACAAATTCATATGCAAATTTTTTTAAGTTTTTTTTAGAGAAAACATTCTATGCTTGGCTAAAGTCTTTTAAGCTTGATTGCCTGGCTTATTGTAAGCGGCAACAACAATATTATAAGAAACCAGCAAAGTGGGTGGATTAGCGTGAATTACAATTGCTGCAACATAAAAAGTTTAAAACATGCCGCACTCAGCAGGCTTGTAGTAACAACTGCAACAAACAATGAATGTACTTGTACAATGTCTGATTACTACAATTGAAAACTCCTTTATTGCTGACTTAGTTGACTTGACTTGGGCAAGTTAAAAGATTTCACCATAATACAAGTCACTTTTTTTGTATAAATGTTGTTAAAAGAAAAAAAAACAGCCAAGAAACATGCAAAATACTATTCTCTACTTCATCTACTAATTTTGCGCATGCGCAACATTTGCATGTTTTATTTTTATACTGCTTCCTCCTAAGGAGTAAAAAGGTTTCCCTACTTTTGAAGTATATACATACATAAAGAAGACTAAAATGCCAGGGAATATTAAGGTAAGTTTTCTGGAAAGGAAGCTAATATATTACAAATTTGTTAGTTTGTTCATTTGAATCTTTTAGACGGTTTTACAAAACCATGTCCTCCTTCTTTCCCCAGCAATTTGTTGTTCATCGTTTCCAGCGAATGCACTACATTTTCATTCAATTGGCTTAAGAAATTCAAAGGAAGTTTTGTTGTTGCTTTTGTTGGTTTCATTTTCAATTCTCCTGCCACGAGTTGTTGTTGCTGTTGGTGTTTGTTGTTTATTATAATTTATGTATGTCTCCTGTCATAATTGCGTTACCACTTGCCAAATGAGTGCCTAATGTGTGTCGTGGTAGATGTTTCATTTGCCTGCCTGACTGGCAAATGTTTTATTAACGTTTTATAAAATTTTTTGTTTAGTTTCTAAAAAGAAATAATTCATATTTTTTGGTATTATTGCGCTGTTTTTTTTTTGCATTTTATTTAGGTGGGTTTTTAATTGACTATATTTATTTGAAAATTTATAAAAAAAGAAATGAATTAGTTTATGGTTTTTTGTTGGAAATAAAAATGTTGATGTATTTCAGTTTAACATGTAATATGATTAAAGCGATTTTTATTTAAAGTTTTAAAAATATGTTTAGAGAAAAGCGGTAATGTTTAAACCTACCATCATAAAAGAATGGGGGGTATATTGATACTGTTATTGCGTTTGTAACACATTGAAATATTGAGTAATGCAATATTTAAACTTTACAAAATATGTTTAGAAAAAAGCCGTAATTTTTATACCCACCATCATAAAATAATGATGGGCATTTTGATTTTGTCATTCCGTTTGTAACACATCATAATATTGATTGACCCACAAAAGTATATATATTCTGCCTCCTTGTTAAATTATTATACGATTTAGCCATGTCTGTCCGTCCTTCCGTCTTTCTGTTGAAAACATGATAGAGTCAGAACTGAATGGCTAGAGGGTTGAAGTTTTACACAAATATTCCCTATAGGTAAGGTTAATTTAGAAAGTCGAAAAATGTCGAAAAAATCGAAAATAGTAGAAAAAAGTCAAAAATAGTCAAAAATTTTAAATAAGTTGAAAAAAATCAAAAACTCCAAAATAGTCGGAAAAACTCGAAAAAAGTCAAAAAGTAGAAAGAAGTCGAAAAAAGTCGACTATTTATAAAATACTTAAAGTTGAAAAGTCAACTTTTAATTAGATGAAAAAAGTCGAAAAGTCCAAAATTTGATTTTTCATAAAATGCAAAAAGTCGACTTTTAACTAAATGCAAAAAAGCGACTTTTCGTTTCAACTATAGAACTCTAATATATAGTCATCTCCACAACTCCTAACCCTACAAGGCCCCCTCAGAAAATGACCTTAACGTACACTTTTGGCTTTAAAACTCTCGCTTTACTTGTATAGCGCTGAAATACGACATAAGTAAGTGTCTCAATACCAAAGAGATACAATTTTCATGGACAAACAAAAATGTAAAAATTTTCATATAAATTAAGTTTTTCTCAAATATTGGAAATTTTTATTTTCATGTAAAATCCTCTTCTATATAAAGAAATTAAGACGAATTCCAGATTGCATGCGTTCCAATGAATTAGTGTATAACTATGTATTGCTGAAGAACTTTTAAGAAACAATTTAGAAACACAACACTGTTCCCTAAAACTAGATGTAGAAGTAAAGGTAATTTCTTTTCAGTAATATAAAATGTTTCTGAATGAGCCCACCCTACAAATAGACAGTAAAGAGACGATTGCCTCCGCTCTCGCTTACAAAGGGAACACTAAAGTGACGACTGTCTTCATTCTCAAAAAAAACAACTTTTAACAGCGTAATATTTAAGTTACTTGAGGACAGTAAAGAGACGACTGTCTCCGCTCCCGCTTACAAAGAGGACACTAAAGTGACGACTGTCTTCATTCTCGATTACAAAAGGTACATTTGTGACAAATGACCCAAAACATACGAATTACGATCATCCAGGTGGGTAACTATTAATGGAAATTACTGTATTTTTTGTTTGCATTTTCAATACCAAAGTGCCTTGAAAAATCTTTTGCCCGAAATTTTTTAATATGTTTAGATTCTACGTGATCATGTTTTACACAGACAGACAGGACAGACATACATAGCTAAGTCTATTTAGAATTTCATAAGAATCAATCATATATATCATGTACTTTGCTGAGTTTCAGATATATATTTGTATTAAACAGTATGATAAAGTTATATATAACCTATATCACCGATATTTGTCATAATGGACATAGCTCCATTTTTTGTTTGCCTTAGGTACAACATCCTATTAATTCTCTACAATTTTTTCAATATGACTCTAACTTAAGAATTATATAAACTTTAACATCAATAAGAACATTTCGTCATTTTAGTTTAGTGCACTTTACTGTAATATGATCTTTAAAAATACATAGTTACGATATTTCAAAAACAACTCTATGCCATTTATTTCATCATACAATTTTTGAAGTAACTTACATTTACATGCATTTTCTATTAAATTTATTTCATATCTCTACATAAACAAAACGCAACAGGTACCTTTCAAATAAAAAAGAAATATTTACAATTTCGCAAAACTAAATATACTTGCAAAAATATCAAAAAAACAGCATGACAAACATGACATAAACCAAAAAAGGTGCTGCTGTGTCAGTTTATTTAGATCACAAAACACACACAGACCAAAAAAATGCAACAAAAATAAAATCAACAAATTTCCACGAATTTTTCACACAACTACCAAGTGTAAGGAATAACTTTACAGTTACAATTTCAACCAATTTGCAAGCAACAGCAGCAGCTAAAGTGCAACAAAAAGTTAAAGAAGTTAGAAAAAGATTTGTTAAGAAAAAAGATAAAAAAGGCATACATATCATATAAAAAATAAAATAGAACATGTAGTGTCCGCTATTAGTTACGGTAACAAGAAAATAAAAAGAATTAGAATTTGCATCTGTTTTAAATAAAATATGTAACAAAAGTAAAATTATGCAAAAATTTTAAGAAATCTTTCATAATAGTTTTGAAAAGTAAATTTCTTTGTATTGAAACTTTCTCTTTAGTCATGGTTTAGCATTTTAGTTGCACAGTAATTTTTTTATAAAATTTTCTTCTTTATATTTTACATTTTAGTCCTTTGCACAGGCGCACACTATGCCTGCCGTTTAGTTTGTTGTTTATTGCACTTCCTTCCTCTTATGTTGTTTGTTGTTTTAAATTTTTTTGTGTTTTTGTATTTAAGAGTTTAAGTTATGATGTGCTATCTGAAAAATATAAACAAATCTTAACTGAATTTTATGTTAATAAATAAAAATATTGGTCTGTTAGATAATAGTATTTATGTGTTGTTTATGTGACACTACCACATACTTTCACTGTAGTTGTTTTACTTTGTGTGTGTGTGTGGTCTTCTCTTATGTTTGTTACATAATGAGTCAAATTGTTTGTTTTATACAGTTTTCAAGCACTTGTAATGAAAAGTCATTTACCTACCACAGCCTTAAAACAAAATTTAATCGGGTATCTCTACTAATGCCCCTGCATTTAGTTATGGAAGCATATTTTATGTACTTTTCAAGTGCAACCACGTACCACAAGCAAGGAACTAAATCCAAACAATTGAAATCGCTATAAAAATGTTGTTTATGCGTTAAAGGATTTATGACCTTTACTATTTTTGTTTAAATATTTTGAAGTTTAATTTTATTTTTATTTTCACTTTTTACTTAGAGTGTTTATTTGTTATTATCTAGTTGCTTTGGTGTTTAATGGGTGAAGTTATTGTTTATATCAAATATTATTATTTTCGGATATTTCTATAGCACAATGGGGGAGAAAGGAATTAGGTGATTTGGTTTGAAACATAAAATGTTTGCGGAGTATAACATTTAAAACTATATCATTCTCTTTAGATAAGGTTGTCCACAAGACGATGTCTCGTGTTATATATGTTTGATAAATTTATGAACTTTTCAGAAATTTACTTAAAATATTCTGTATTGATTTACATGAAAAATACTAATTTTAGTTATACATTTTTTAAATAAATACATAACACGATTGTTATGATAGTTGGACAAGATACCCTCCACCAGTCAGCGTTGTTAAAATATAAATTATTTTTAAATATGGTCCTATACTTATAAATTTTGATAGAGTCAACTTCAAAGTAATTTATTTAGAAGTAATAGTGTTATTAGCGTTCATAAGTGAATTTTGACTTTAAAATCATTTTCTGAAGAAGAGTTTGTATGGGGCTAGGATCAAAATGGCCCGTTCATACAAAAATCTTTATTGTCGTTCTATAAAACTAAAATTTGCTGACAATTAACGTAATTATAAGCCCAAAACTTCTTCGAAGGTACGGTTGTTTGGAGGCTAAGCGAAAAAATGGACCGATGGTATACTTGAAGGTGTAGGTGGAGGACCAATATTTTTTAATAAAAAATTAGTTTGTTTTTATAAAAATGTAGATTTTTGTTCGAAAAATCAAATATATATTAATTTTTGTCTATTTCAAAAAATTTCTTTAAAGTCGAAAAATGTTTTAATATAAAATTATAATTTATAGAAAAATCTGAAATATTTTTCTTAATATCTATTTCTGTCGTAATATGTATAACAAACTATTGTTAAGTATTTTATGAAGAGTAACACTATAAAAATCTAAACTCAAGAAAACAGAAAATAAATTACGATGTGTTTATGTATTTTTGATGTTTTAAAATAATAGGTTTTGACTTAAAATTAGTAAATAACCACAGAGTTCAATTCCTAAATAATAAGACTTAAATGTTCTTTTATTTATTTAAAATTTCTGTCATTCAACAATTTATTTCCGTTATATTTGTAATCAAAACAAACATAAGCATTTCAAACTATACTAATTGGGTGGTCCAATAAATTTGTTCCACCATTTCTCATGTACAAATATCAATTATTTTTATATAAAAGTCAAGTATTTGTTGATGATATTTTTCTATTAAAAATATTTCATTTTCAAGTTGTTAAATTATTGGCTTTAGGTTAAAAACTAACAAAAATGAAAATGACGCAACAAAAGAAACAACAAAAAACTTAAACTGAAAATTCCAAAACTGATTGTTTTATAATGAGCATCACTTACATTTACATGTGTTTTCTGCTGTGATATTGCAGCTTCCAAAGTACTTGATGATAAACAACAGAACACACAGATTATTGACAGAAGGAATTTTTTGTATAGAAGAAAATCTCATTGGTTTTGTGCGTGTAAATATCAGTTGATAAAATATCTATAAAATCAAATCCCTAAAAAGCAACTCAAACGAATTGCGAATAAAAGTATACATAAACTAAAAGCATTTACAATCATTGTTAACCTCTATCTGATATTTATTCCTTTAGGGCGTATAGTTATAACCACATTTATTTTTATGATATTTTCATACTTTGCTCATTGCTTCTTTAGTTCAATTTATTTTTTTTTTTTTTAGTTTAAACTTGAGAGTTTTTATTTTTCGATTTTTTTTATTACAAAACAAAAATTATGAAAAAATAAGTAAAAGATTCAAAATCGCCTGCAGCGAATTTAATTGCGTTTGTGTTATAAATTTGTTGTCCCCTTGTAAATGACGTTTTCTTACTTCTTGATAAACACTGTAAAGGAATTGAGTGAAAAAATTAAAGTTTCAAATAGATGCAATTTATGAAATGCCGAATCTTTGACTTTTCTCGATTATGATGGGGTTTAAATGGATTTAATGCCACCATATCAATGAGAATTTTTGCACCCAAATATATGAAAATTTGTTTTATTTTTATCTGAAGTTTACACGGAATATACAAAAATTTAAATGATAAAAATATCAAAGGTAATTTTCCGACTAAAATCTCAATATCATTTTTATATTATCCTAAATTATAGGATCTAGGCCAAAATAGATTAAAATCTGTGATCATTTTTGATTCCAATTTTTGGCTAAAAATAAAATCTGTGTTCTCTAATATTTCCCACAAAAAGATGATTTTTGTGAGAAAACACCAAAGTCCATTTTTGGCCTAACCTGGGACAATCTTAAATAAAATCTGTGTTTACTTTTATTTACCACTAAATATCGATTTTTAATAGATGATATAAAGATACTTTTTCTGGGCAAACTAGAGACGCCAGATCAAATATATAGATAAAAATATGTAAAATATTTTTCTCCCACAAAAAATCAATTTTTTCTGAAAGCTCTCTTATGTTTCCCATCAAAAATAAATTTTTGCTTAAAATATAAAAGTCCGTTTTCCGACTATTCTCCTCTTTTGAAATCCTAGTTACCTTACCTTATTCAATTTTATCGCAGTGTCCGTTTTGTTAAAGTGCAATACAAGAGAATCATGAAAATTATTATTTCGTTGAATGCTTATAAGCATTTGCCTGTGAATTTATATTTTAACAACAATAATTTTAAATGTTATACCCATAATATGCGCATCATTGTATTACAAACCTTAAGTATATAAAATCTAAAATATGTATACGAAAAAATCTTTTGGTTAACTATATCCAACATAATGCCAATTTATGAGACACGGACTATTGTTGATGTTTCTTAGATGACAAATCCATGTAATTCATTTGCACCCTACGCAAATACTAAAAGTGGAAAAATTTTCTTATTTGTTTTTTAATATAATTGGGTTGAGTATTTTGCGTTTGTGCTGATGTTAGTAACACCCAAAAATATTGATCTTTCCTTTCTTTTATACCCACCATTAAAAAAGATGGGATTACATTGATTTTGTCACTTTATTTGTTTGTATCACATCGAAATATTGATCATATACAAAAGCATATAAAGCATATATATTCTGGGTCCATATTAGAGTATTCAAACGTGCTGGAAACTGTGACAATTAGTAATAACTCTGCTCCTGTAAAAGGACTTTAAAGTTTAAAAGACATCCGATTTCAAAAGATGGAATTCCAAATTTAAATTAAAAAGTTGGTATTACTATTAATTTCAAATGGAGCTGAGTTCCTCTGCTTCGAAATAATATAATTTATTTCAAATCATCAAGATCACAAAGAAAGAATTGGAAATCTTAAAAAAAATTTGTCACAAAAAAGAAGTTAAAAGTTTTTGAGTCGAAAATGAAACATTTTTAAATTTAACTTCTTTTTCGTTTTTTCTCCAAGTGAGACAGGTAAATAATATAGATAGAAAATACAGATTCCCAGCTCCCATTTGATAAGTACCAAGATTAGCATTTTAAAATACATATAAATATTTAAATATTCGTTTGTAGTCCTTTAAACTTTGAAATCCTTTTATAAGGACATAAAAATCGGAGTACGCAATTCTATAAATAGAATCTATTTTCACATGCTTATCAACTTTTCCATGTGTGAATCCTTTTTTAAAATTGTTACAGTGTGTAATATGAAGAAAATTATTGTAGAAAGCAATAGTAACATCCTGTTTCCTTTTATTCGAATAACCGAATAATTTTTATTCATTCTGGATGCAATTCTGTTTGTTTTTAATGGTGGGTATAGAAAAGTCGACATAGCCGAATATAATACTCTTACTTTACTTAAGGATTAAAAATATGAAGATTAAATTTTTATTTTTAACTACATATATTTAGACCTTTTGAAAAGTACAAATTTTAATACATTAAAAAAAAATATATAAAATTTGTACTTGCTAGAAAGAACATGACATATTACCTAAAATTCCGAAACAAGTCTAAAAAAATTTTTAAATGCCCCTTTCATTAAACCATTATCGAGTAGAAAAAAAATGTACTAAAATTTGAACAGCACAAACCACAAAATATACAATAATTGTACAGAAAAAGCAAATAAAATAAAAAACCTGCAAAAAAACAATAAAACTCAATACAATTACATATTTAGTATTCATCGTCGCATTTAAGCAATAAAAACAAAAGAAAAAACATTTACAACATTTTCAATTGCAACTGTTTTTCTGTAGTTATGTATATTCACTTTATTGATTGTATAGTTGCTTGTATGCATATTTTTTGTGCCATCTACAGACATGCAAATGCACCTTGCAGTACCAACAAATAAACAAACAAAAATTAAAAGAATATACCGAAAATAAATGGAGGAAAAAGGACTATTCTTCAATTTCAATTGGCGGCATTTTATTGTTGTTTTATTTTTATTTTTTTACTGTATGAAATACCAATTACGATTGTTAGTTTTGGTATTTACTTATGTGCATTTAAATTATATTTTTATTTGAAATTTGCCGATATTTTTGTATTTATTAAATATAAAAATATGTATGTTTTTTCACACCTACAAAATAAAACATTTCCTATATTTATACTTAAATTATATTTTTACATCTTTTGTTTTTAACAGCATATTTTTTATTAGTTTTTAATTAAAAAAGTTTTAATAAAATATTTTTAATTGTAGCAATATTTATCAATTCGATTCTATAAGAATGGACATCAGGGTGATATTTGGAATGCGGCTTAAGTCATCAGTAGACCGATTTCTTATGAACTAACAAAATATTAATTTTTAAAAACCAAATATTTTTGTTTAATTTTTAAACCGTGAGCGCAAGAGTAATGTTCTGAAGAAGGCCTTATATGCGTCAATTACGAACCGATACTCATAAAGTTTGGTACATTGATTTTGTTTTGTTTAGAACTTGTTTATGACAAATTTCATTGCTATACTCGTATTTTGTATTTTAATAACAAAAACTCTTTCTGAGTGAACCCTTTTATTGGGGGTGGGGTCAATCAATTCTCATTCAATTCGGAATGAAGAATAATGTTCCTAATATAAGCAAGATTAAAGTTTGTATAAACGTTTCTTATTTCGAATTTCATCACCGTATATTATAACTCGTATGGACCGATCCAAACAATTTGGTAGAATGGTTTCGGCTTATATGAAACTTATTTATGTCGAATTTAATCACTATACTCGTACTTCAAAAAAAGTTATGACCGTTAAAGATTTTTCTTGGACGTCCACTTGTTGTATGGAGCTATCCGAAAATGTGGACCGATATTGCCCATTTTCAATACCAAACATACTTTAGCTATAGACATATATATGCAAAACTTCAACTGTCCAGCTCTTTCCATATCGTCATTTCACCAGACAGACGGACATGGCTAGATCATCTTATAAATTAATAAGATAACCTTTGTGGGTATATGACCAATATTTCAATGTGTTACACATGGAATGCCAAATCAATATACCAACCATCTTTTTTGATATTGGGTATAAAAATATATCTCTTAAAATTTAAATCAATGATATATAAAAGATAAATAATTGAGCTTCGATATATTTTCTTCGGGTATTCTACAGGCCGACAAAATCATAAAAAATTCGAAACACTTAGACTAAAATTTACATTTCGAACTATTAAGTATCGCTTAATACGAATCCAATTTCTCCTTTATATTAAATAACCGTTTTTGTTCCTATTTGAAATCTTATAAAAGTGAAAAGACATCTTCATTTATAAAGTCCGTCAAACTTTAAAATAATTAAATCGAGATAAATAAGTTTTTCATAGAATTAAAGCGATATTGAGTTTTATAGTTGTTCCAAGCTTTAGGTTAAAATATCTAGATATATAGAGATATCACGGAGGTGAAACCTCAGCAAAAAGCTTTGATTCAAATATAGATTCTTAAACGTCATGGTATGGGTTCTTTAAAGAGCAAATTTCAAATTTTGTGACTAAAATATTTAGTCATAAAAAAGGCGGAGTTTTTTTCTCAACTTCTTTTCTTAAAAATCATAAAAATCAAACGAAACCATTAATGGCAAGAGTTTAAGATTTTTAATGGTTATAATTATGTGTGGTTATTGTTATTTAACAGACCTTTATTTGTTGGTAGCAGTCAGTCGACCAGCAATAAAAATCCAACAACATTTTATGACCAAAATAAAAAATCACAACAACAACAGTATCTGAACTAACATGCACTAAAAAGAGCCCTTAAAAAATAATAATAAAATATTTTGTGTTATAGTATCTGTAAATGGCGCATTTTTAAAAGAATAAAAAAATAAATATGGCGTTTTAATATAAAATTAAAAATGTAAAAATAAATTACAAATAAATTAAATAAACAATTAAAGAAGAAAAAATAACTACACGATCAAAGTATTATTTCTTTATACAAAATTAAGAAAAACAAATAAACAAGCTTCTAACTGACGACTAATCATTGCGGCAACAATGCAATTTCAATTCCTAGAATTAAATATTCATTCGTTTTAACATTTACCATTTGCCAAAACAAAACAATTGATGAAAGTGTTGAAAAGTTCTTAAACAAAACTAGAATAGTCAGTCAGCCAAACAACCACAAAAATGATTGATATTCGGTAATAAATACATACATACTCATTCATTTGTTCGTTCGTTCGCGTTTGTATGTTACCACCACATTATTCAACAAATAATTTCAAAAATGCATTTGTTTAGTATTAGTTGGTCTGAGTTATATGCCGCAGTACTTGGCTCTACATTTGATTTACGCCATCAATTTTTTTGTGTTTATTATTTCCCCAAAGATGTTTTAAAATAAATACATATAAAAATTTAATATTTTACACTGGGAAAAAATGGTAAAATAATAAGATGAAGATTCTCTTTTTTGCTGACTATGGTTTCGAGCTTTATTCCTATTGAATTAAAAAATAAAGCTTCTTAGTTATAGTAGGACTAGTAGTGTATTTTATTCTGAAATGCATCATACTTTTCTTTCAGTGTATTTTTCATACAATTTATAAACTATTCAAACAAACAAGTGTTAAAAAATTATTGTAAAGGTTAATTGGGCGCCTTTAAGGCATCATCCTACCCCACATATCTATCAATTTTTTATTTCGAGTTTGCAATACATTCTATATTCATCATTATATGTATACTGTTTTCAAATTGAAAACACACTAAATTAATTGAGTTTGAAAAATGAAAAATTTATGTTTTTCTTAGTATAAACAAAACTTTGGCCATGCATTTTCATGATAAACCACTATCAACACTAGCAGCTTCCACAACATAGTACTCTGCCACCTCCAACGTCATCAACACCACAGGCCATGGCCAATATTTGAAAATTAAGCGCCACTTGCTTGCAGTGTTTTTATAGAGTTTGGGATGTTTAGATGTTTGAATCATTTTGTATGTGTAATATTTGTGGAGTATTGGATTAGATTAAACAATGTATAATGTACAGATATTTGTTGCATCTTGATGGTCTTGTTTTAGTTGTAGTCATTGCCACTGCTTGTAGAACGTTGGCGCCAACACTTAAATACACATTAATAAATGTGTGGCACATTTGTTACGAATACCTTTCAATGGATTTTAATTTTTTTTTGTTTTAAATAAATAAACAATATTGTAAGATTTTAGTTTTTTCTAAACAAAATAAGTATGTTCGATTTCTTAAAATTGTTGAAATTTTAAAATTTATTTGTTATAAATATATTTAGAGTTTGGATTGTATCTTTTAAACTACAATGTAATTGCGTTGTTCTTCGGATTTTTTAAGGAGTGTGAATAAACTTTTTTATAAATCTACAAAATTTTAATCAAAGGGATGTTGAAGCCAATTTAATACAGATTTTCAGTTCCTTAAACTCTGCAATTTTCTCTAAAATTAGTTTTTATGACAATTTTTGTGTTGCAATTTCAAGTTTCCCTTTTGTCTCATATTTCTCTTTATTCGAGTATTCCTAATTATATGCAGTTATGACAACTATAGTATTAATCCCTACACCACTATAGTGGGGAGGGTATTATATGTTTGTGATGATGTTTGTAACACCCAAAAATATCGGTCGCACACACATCTTGAAGTAAATCAATCGGCTCAAAATCACTTAAGTAGTTTGTCGACTTAGCTTGTGCGCATGCGCATTTTAAAGATAATTTGATTAAATTTGGAACATTTTGTAAATGGTTGAAGTCGGTCCATGATTTGCCTAGCTCCCATACAACCGTATGGAGGCTCATAACGTAGTTTTATACATAGAAGTTTAAATAACACTGCCAAATTTTGTAATGATCGATCCTCATTTGACACTAACTCCCATACAAACTACCCTTCAGAAAATGGCTTGAAGGCAAAAATTCACTTATAAACTCTAATAACTACATTAAAATTTACATAAATAACTTTGTAGTAAATGCCTCTGCCAAAATTTATAAGCAGGGAAACCAAAATATGCAAATGCATGTTTTTTGTGGTGCGTCGTATGGACTCATGGATAAGATATTTACACGTTTCAGACCAATTTGAGAATTTTGGCATCGATTGGTTAGAGCATATTTTTGCATATTTTACCCATAAGAGCATAATTTTGCATGATTTGACTTTTTAGCATATTTAAGGCATATTTTCGAGTTTTTAGAGCATATTTTACTCTTTTAGTGCATATTTTGATGTTTTCGCTCTTTTCGTTTTTATACATTTTTAATTTTCTTTTCAAAACTTTATTTAAAAAAATAAAATTCTATTTTTTTTAATTTTTTAGCCTATTTACAATATTGAAAAAAAATTTCGTTACGTTATAGTTTTTTATTCAATAAAGCATTATATTTTAAAACGGACATAAAACCGATCACTTTTGATTTCATGAGACCAATCCATTTTTATAGTTTAAAAAACTAATTATTGGAATTTATGAAAACACCGATTAAAATGTCAGTTTAAAAGCTATGAATACAATTGGAAGAAATGTGTCAAACTTTGTCGTTTGAAATATGTTTTTTGGGGACCAAATGGTTTCATGTTATTTATTGGTTATCTGAACGTAAAACGGAATTCTATTAAACTAGTTCTTCAAACTATGAGATGAAACATTTATGAAAAAATGTTGTAGGATATAGAATATGACATTAAACATTTATTATTTTATTACAATTTCAGTTTTTTTTTGAGCTTTTCAATGTTAAAAAATAATAAAAAAATTTATTTTTGGAGCATATATTTTAAATTTTAAGAGCATATTTTGAGTTTTTTACGGCATATTTAAAGCGCTTAAAACACTTTTTAGAGCATGTTTTCGGGTTCCCTATTTATAAGGATAGACCCACATTTATTAATTCGCTTTCGAAAGACCTTAGGGGCTTTAATACGCTAAACCTAATACTATAAGTTATCATGGGAATTTATCACCCTCCAGACCATGACCCTCAATTTGTTGCATAGTATTATTTTAAAAATAATTCACATTTTGAACATACTCACTCAAATATTGCAAACTTTTACAGCCTTATGCAAAAACGATTATTAAGTTAACAATGGTTGATAAAAATCTTTTTTGTATGGAAAAAGTGTGTAGTTAACCATTGTTAACTTTAATAATAATGATAATTTTAATTTGATTTCAATATTATTTTAGATATTGTTAACATTTTTAAATCTATGAAAATTATATAGTTGAGTATGATTCTCTGAAATTCAGACAAACAATATTCACATATCCCCCAGAGAGATTTCTCCATATACAAATATAACTTAACAATTCGTAAAACATTTTATTTCATCTCAATTAAAGACGAATCATTCACAAAATCAAGTGAAAAATATTTTACAATAACAACTATCTAATCCTATATCAAAATTAGTTATTTTTGATTAATCATTAGAAGGAAATATTGTCAGTTAAAAGTGATGATTTGAATCTTGACAAGGGTTTGACAATATTTCTTCAAAATCTAAAAAAACAAGCTGCAAATGCTTAACAAGAAAGCCAATATCCTCATTCAAGCTGCTTAAATACACAAAGGACATTTAGAAAAAAATTATCAAAATCCCACCAAAACCAAAATATCAAACAACATACGAACATAAATACAAAATCACAGCAAATTTAACAAATTAGTTGTTTAAAAATAAGACAAGAAACATGCAAAGAAAATTTTAACAAATACCAAAAACAACAAACACATTTGCTAACATTTAGGACGATCCAAAGCTCGTTGTACACTTGTTACCAATCAGCGAACTGTGGGTAGGTTTTTTTTTCTCCTTATTCTTTAGATTTTTTTAATTCTGCCTGAAACAAGGACCTACAACGTAACTTGATTAATGCATGCAAAAAGCTGACAGTTTATAGGCTAATTACCCACTTTTATATTAAAAAAATCTATATAAAAGATCGCCAAATCACAAGAAACCCAACAAAAATGGGAAAAAAGTCAAAGTAGCACTAAAATCAGATCATCTTGATTTGCTTGCTTCTTTTTTATTTGTTTTTTTTTTTTTTTTTTTTTTTTTTGACTGTAGCTTGTTTTTATTGTTCAATATAAAACAGAGTTGTTATCTGCGTAGACATAAGACTTTCATCTACAATCCAACACTTAACAATCCTTGAAACTTTGACTCTGTATGTAGAACAACAATGGTTTACACGCAAAAGTTTTGTCGGCTTTTTCTTTTCGTTTATTTAGTTAGTTTGCTTTAGTTTTGTTCCTCTTTTTTTTGGCTAAATTCATTTCTGTACTTGATTGAATGAAAATACATACTAACGAAATCCCAAAAACTTCCCACAAAACAGAAAATCTTAAGCTTAAGGAAAAAAGCTTAGTTGGAGGTGGAATTTTACAGTGTTTAATGCCTAAATAGTTAATGGGCCTTTAATAATTGATATTGTTTGAAAATTACTCATACGCACCGTAGACCATTCAATTATGAATCACCACATGATAAAGCAAAAGCAGGATTAAAAATCGTTGCGTGTTATCAGAATACATTAGATCCATTGGAGTAAATCCATTCGAGTGCAAACAATTTCGGAATCCGCACGTCCATTTTATAGCTGCTCTCGTAATCCTGTGTGTTCACTCAGAATACTTACCTCAGACTAACTTTTTTTGAGGAGGCTTTTCGCTCTGATACCGTTTGGGTCAACCGAATTGGGTCTTTGTTTTGTTATCCTGAGAGGAAGCTACTGTTGTGACTAGCTGTTTTTTCTGAGTCTTCAATGTAGAACCCTAAGCTAATTATGTCCCTCAAATTAAGAGCAATCCCTTTAACAACGGATTTCTACGGGTATTTGTTTTAATGTTAGGCTTGACCAAGACATTCTATCTGGGATCAGTTTTTTAAAGTTTACAATATTTAGTTCCTTTAAGAAAGTTAAGGAACCTTAATGTACATATGTTGATAATTAGCAGAGATCTTTCACTATCGAAATTTTATCGATATGATTCTTTGTAGTCAAATTTCAAAATATCAAAAATGAGGCCCCACTTATTCGGGAACAACTAGCCTTAGACCCCAAAACATTATGACAAACAAGTTGTTTTCCAGTTGCTTCCTTCTTCTTTTTTTAAAGCCCCATTTTGTTTAATATTTGTGATGAGGACAAACCAAGAAAAAACTGAATAAAAAGAAAGAAGCCTTTTGTAATGTCGTTATTGTTGACTGCAACTTATCCTTCAATTGGCGACATTATTTCAATCGCAACGTTGTGTTTTTGTTTTGTTACTTTGTCATTGTTGCTGGTGATCTGCTTGTTGTCGTTGCTGCTGCTGTAGTAGCAAAAAAAAAAAACGAAAAAAAAGTAAACATTGGTGGACATACCATTATTTAAGTGATTGTTGCATTCAATGTATTGTTGTTGGTATGTTGCAAATAATATATATAAAATTATATCAATAAGTATGTATGTGTAAGTAAGTAGTACAATACAATTTGGTGGACCATGTCAATTTTGTAATTCCACGAAATGGCTTGATCTGCAACAGAATAAATTCATTTCATACCAACTTGCAACAACTACTTATGTACATATGGATGTATGAATGTATGTATGTATGTATGTATGTATGTATGTATGTATGTATGTATGTATGTATGAGTATGTTGCCATCATCATTCCCAACCTCATCATCAACAACAACGAACGACAACCATTTCAGTATTTTATTTAACTTATATTTTTTGCGTAAAACAGTAGCTTAGTTTTTTGTCAGATAACTCACAATCCAAAAATATTTATACTCGTACGACCAAGTCTATGTATATCGCAGATATGTATATAGTACAGCGTATGTGTGAGTGTATAGAGTAGTAGAAAAGATGATGTAGGAAATATATAAAAAAACCTTAGGCTTTTGAGTTCCTATGAAGTGTATGTAGTAGTAGATCTTTAGTGTGAGTAGTAGTATGCAACTAAAAGAAAAATGGCGCACATCAACTGATTTTAAGCCGCTTTTTCTTAAACTGAACTCAAAAAGTTTATTTTTTTCCAAATTTGCGCTGCAACAAAACCAAGCTATAATACAAAAAAACTGAAGAAAAATCTTACAATCGTCGTCTTGGTTGAATGCCGCTTAAAGATCAAAGCAAAGCCGTTTTGTAGTTTTTGTTTTTTGGTGATGCTTATTTGAATTGTATGAATCCACTTCATCTACTCGCTGTATAACTACTACTAAAAATTCAATGTAAATTGGTGTGAGTGTGTGTTTGAGTTTGTAATCCTGCATGTGTGGAAAATTGCATTGAAATGCAAATTTTCAATTCAATTGATGTTTAAGCAACCTTCACTGCTAAACTGCAATAACAACAACAGCGGTGGGAGACAAGCGTATTTACCATGATCAACTCCAAGGATGATTTTTGTAAAATCAAAAGAAAAAACTTTTTAAACTTCTAGTGTTCAAAGTTTACGAGTTGTATGTACAATATTCAAATAATAATGATGGCCGCATTTATTTCTTTTTTTCTGTTTTGTATTACTTTCCTTGAAGTCATCATCATCATTTTCATTCTCATCATCTTTGCCGGTATCATTATTGTAGTCGTCATGTTGATCACATTGAATAATGCATTCATTCTCTATGTTTCTGTTGATGTTAATGTTGTAGTTGTAGTTGTTGTTTTTGTTTCCTTTCTTACATCTTAAGCCGCCAATGGTTTTCTTTTTTTTGTGTAAATGTTTGATTGCTTCACATGAAGAAATAAAAAAATTGAGCTTTTGTTAAATAAAAATGGTCTTTAACAGAGAGAACAAAAGAAAAAAATTATAATTCTTGGAATATTTATTATTAATAAAGGATTTTCAATGAATTTTTATCTATGATTATATTAAAAAGCTTAATTTGTGGCAGAAGTAAAAATATATATATATATACTATATTTTTTTTACTTTATAATAATCAGTAACACATTATCGAGAGATCCTCGAAATCTGAAACGAATATAATAAGCATACAAAAAGTAATAAAAGGGGACCAAAAAAAGCTAAATTTGAAAATTTTATAACTGTCGTTTGTCGATATTAAAACTTTACAATTTTCTACTACAATAGCACGTTGTATGAATTCGCCTCAGTATTAACCCCTTGAATAAAGTTTAAAAATACTACACTACACAAAAAATGTAGAATTTTCTAAAATTTTGAAATGCTATCAGTTCATACATACGAATTGGATAAATGCATATGGAAGGCCTATACGATTCTCTACGGTTATCCCTGATATAAATCTAAAGGCGCTACAAAAATGTGCAGGATAGTAATTTAATTCTAATTAACTTTGATATGATATTTTCTACACTTATCCCTCTTAAGAATCTAAAAGTTCAATTCGAATTTTTGACTACCAATCAATAACATATCTTTGGAACTAAAGCTTATTTCGACCTTAAGGTTTTTCAAATTAACAAGTCGAGTGCTACAGAGCTACGATTACGTAGCAATATGGTTATTGTGGTCGAGGGCGAGCAAAATGGATCAACATCCCACCAAAAATATTAATTACAAGCTATGGGCTTAAAATGCTTAAATATACATACACAATATCATATTAAGTCATTGGAGATAAGTACATACCACAATTGCTTACAAGTAATTACAAAAATCATTAAAAACAAGTAAGAGTTCTATATTCGGCTGTGCCGAATCTTATATACCCTTCACCATGATGTGTTTAAAGCCTTTTGTACCTTTTGAAGAACGAAAAAGTACCAAAAAGTCCCCATCTATGGGTCCTCAGTTAATCCGGGCCATACAAACTTAATTACATGTTCCTAGGTTCAATATTGTAGAAATTGTAAAAAGTACCTTTTGAAGAACGAAAAAGTACCAAGAAGTCCCCTTTTACTGGTTCTCACTTAATCCGGGATATACGAACTTAATAACATGTTTCTAGGTTCAATATTATAGAAATTTCAAAAAGTACCTTTTGAAGAATGAAAAAGTACCAAAAAGTACCCTTTCATGGGTCCTCACTTAATCCTGGCCATACATATTTAATTACATGTTTCTAGGTTTAATATCGTAGAAATTGCAAAAAGTACCTTTGAAAAACGAAAAAGTACCAATAAGTCCCCTTTTATGGGTCCTTACTTAATCCGGGCCATACATACATAATTACATGTTTCTAGGTTTAATATCGTAGAAATTGCAAAAAGTACCTTTTGAAAAACGAAAAAGTACCAAAAAGTCCCCTTGTATGGGTCCTCACTTAATCCGGGCCATACATACTTAATTACATGTTTCTAGGTTCAATATTGTAGAAATTGCAAAAAGTACCTTTTGAAGAACGAAAAAGTACCAAAAAGTCCCCTTTTATGGGTCCTCACTTAATCCGGGTCATACATACTTAATTACATGTTTCTAGGTTCAATATTGTAGAAATTGCAAAAAGTACCTTTTGAACAACGAAAAAGTCCCCTTTTATGGGTCCTCACTTAATCCGGGCCATACATACTTAATTACATGTTTCTAGGTTCAATATTGTAGAAATTGCAAAAAGTACCTTTTGAAAAACGAAAAAGTACCAAAAACTCCCCTTGTTTGGGTCCTCACTTAATCCGGTCCATGCATACTTAATTTCATGTTTCTAGGTTCAATATTATAGAAATTTCAAAAAATACCTTTTGAAGAACGAAAAAGTACCAGAAAGTCCCCTTTTATAGGTTCTCACTTAATCCAGGCTCTACATACTTAATTTCATATTTCTAGCCAATAACAAAACATTAGTGCTGCTCTCGCTCTGCTACTCTTGCTCTGCTGCTCTTGCTCTACTTTGCTTTTATAAACAAATTACAATAACAATATTTACCGTATTGTTATGTATTTTGTTTTTGTTTTTTGCAGTTTCTGTCTGAGCATGAATAAAAAATCTAAATTTTTTATATGAAATTTTCAGAGGTTGTCTCGGTTTTTTGCTCATATCCCCGTTATTTATGGACCGATTTTGCTGATTTTAAATAGCGTTCTTGCCGGTCGTATGTCTGATAGAATTATGGAAGATTCGGATCTCGCAGATATCTGGGGTCTTCTAAAAACTGATTTCAACAAACATACAGACAGACGGACAGACAGACAGACGGACATGGCTTAATCATCTCCGCTACCTATAAGGATCCAGAATATATATACTTTATAGGGTCGGAAAATTATATTATAGAAATTACAAACGGAATGACAAACTTATATATACCCTTCTCACGAAGGTGAAGGGTATAAAAACATATACAGCTTCTATATTATCACTCAGAAGCTGACTAATGAATTAGAAAGTATTTATATAACATATAATTAATTAAACGTTATTTCGTTGTAATCAGAACGACATGTATTAGTGACTGAAAAGTTAAGTGGTTACAATTGCAAGTCATTACCAAGTGAAACAATCGAAGGAGAAGACATTCTTAGATATAACTTTGATCTATGAACTACTTATTTAACTTAAATGTTTAAATTTTAATAAATTATAAATGTTTGAATTTTGGAGTAAGTGTAGGATTTTTATATTAAATATTTATTAAAAATTTCTCCTATTGATATGATTTTCATATTTTTTGCATTTAAGTTTTCGTTTTATACATATGTTTGATCATTGCTTTCATGTGTATAAAAATTTTAAATAAAATTTTATTTGATCTTCACGATCTTGCTCTACTTTAAATATTTGTAACAACAATATAATACAACAAAACGATGTATGGAAAACTGTAATGGCAACCTGTTGAACTCGACTACTAAACAAATAACTTGTACTTGGAACGTGCATCATAGTACTGTAAACTACTGCAGCTAAAACATACAGCTGTTGTTCATGGTGGAACTGATGGTGGTGGTGGCAATATTAACAAAAAAATGAATGAACCTAGCTAGTGTTTGGTGCTCCATAGAACATAACAATTACCACAAAATGACAATAAAATAGTCACGTATTCACTTTGGCAACAAAACGAAACACTTGCAACATAAAGGAGCCATAGTTTTATAATGAAGTTGCCAAAAAATCTAGAGAGAAAAAATACAAACACAAAATAGAAGGGAAAAATGAGATTTTATTCTAAGCAAATTGCGCAACAAACCATTTATGATTGTTGCTGTTGTTGTATGTTAGCAACTGCTGCTGCAATTGTAAAGTTTTGCTGTTGTCGTGTTGTTAAAATTATTTTCGGACTATTTTAACAATTGCAAATATTTAGTGTTGATGCTGTTGCTGGTGGTAGTGGGTAGAGCTTTAATAGTTTCTTTACACATAAAAAAAATAAATTGCAAAATTTGCATTTAAAACATTAGACCTACTGTGTATGTACATTTCTTGTCTAGGAAGATAAAATAAAAATTCTGTTGAAAAAAAAAAAAACACGAGTAGCGCCTTTAACAACATAACTGCTGCAATTGTTGTTACAGCAACATAATCTCATAGAACACATGCAATCATGTTGGTACAACACAATTGAAACAACTACAACAAATCTAAACAAAATACGCGTGCGGTTTGCAACTTTATACTCACATATACAACATACAAACAACAACAGCTATTGCAAGCGTCCCCCCTGCGAGAAGTGAAACAAAATTATGAGCCTTTTAACAGACTGTGACAGTTACAAAGTGCCAAACAATTGTGAGACTGTTGAACAGCAGTAGTCGGCAACTTACAGCATAAAATTACAACAAAACACAAAATTCAAATTTCGTTTGGCAAATGTTGTCAAAGAACTTGGCTCAACATCATCAGTATGCTGAACTTTTGTTTTTGTTACGTTTCGTTCTTCTATTTTTGGAGTCACATACAGTTAGTTGCAGTAAACAAACTGTTTGTAGCATTAAATGCGAATCACAGTTGCTGGACATGCATATGCATCCATCTGCTAAATACTAGATGTATGTAAGAGTCATGGTTTTCTTCCTGCTGTGCCAACAATTGTCAATACATAGTATAGCATAGTTCTGGAAATATAATGCAACAACGAAGCCGGACTCACAATTGCAGCATCACTATTAACAAGTTGCCTACAAACAAACAAAAATTGCATTCTAAACTGAAAACTAAAATCAAATGAAAACTTTGCTCAAATCAACACAATTTTGCAGCTTTAAGCCAAAAAAAGAAAAAATACAACAATTCATTTCGTCGAGATATTTTTCATTCAAAATTGTATTAAATTAATGAAATTGAAATCTAGAAGACAATTGCAGCTACTGGCGATTACTTACACTCATCTAGCTAAATTTATATGCGAATATTTATGCTTTTGGTTGCACACACTCTCTTCCTCACCCCTGTCACACTTTCAACAAGCTGTGTTTTGTTGTTACTGCCAACTGTTGCTAGCTGGATGTACTTTAGCTATTGATGGTGACCGGGTAATTGCATTGAGAGTTTTGACTGCCTCATGCACAGCTGCACAACCAATTTTACAAGTGATTGCAATCAATATTAAGTTTTAGGTTACTTACGTGCCACCACAGCCACAAAGAGGACTTTCAACGTCTGCTTTGCAGTTTATGCTTTAAAAGCTTAAACAGTTTTCAAATAGTTTCAATAGCCGGAAGCTGTTAAATAAAATGTATTCAATGATTATTTTTGTTGGTCTGCATATTGTCATAGATGGTAAGATGATGCTGCTCTGTATGCTTATTGAAGAAGTTAATAAAAAAATACTTTTTTTTTTCTACCCAAATTATTCTCGACTGGGATTTTAGGATGTATATAGAAATTGATGTGATTGATAGTAGTATTTTACTGTCGAAATCGTAGGAATATCTTTAATGTTTAATTCCAAATAAAGTTTATTTATATCTTATTTTACAATCTAAAACTAATGTAGAAAGTATCTCCAATTGATTCGATCGGGTATCCCAAAAAATTTTATTTTGGATAATGAGTAAAGCATTTGCTTATGCAATAATTTCATTAAATCGCAGAAGAATCCCAATTAAGGGGTAATAGTAATATATATTTGTTAATACAGAAACTAATATGAAAATCCGTTTAACGTTGAAGATGATCAGTGAACAGTAGAATAATATATCTCATATATCAATATAAATCGGGAAACAATGTAATCCTTTTTAGGAAGTTCAATACTGGAACAACAATAACCTTAGACTAGGGCTTATATGACTAGCATTTTGTTTTTGATGTTTTAAAACAAAAAACTTAAAAAAAAAAAACGCTTTATTTCTCATTAGAGAATTATTTTAATATTTTTTTAAGATTAGCAGCTGAAGAGAAGTTGCTCATTGTTGGATTCCAAATGGAACTTATTATTAAGTCGATAATTTGTTTCATAAAATTTATTTTTTATAAAAACTTTAATAATATATTTTTTCTTACAAAAATTCGAATAAAGTTAATCTTAAAATTAAACAAACACATAAGTAGTAGCAAAAACAAAATCAACAATTAATTTACCAACCATGTTCTTTTTGCATAACATGTTTATAAATTGTATACGGCACTGGATAAGGTTTCGGCACAGAAATCTTTATCTGTTTTATAATTTCAACCGGATAAGGTTTTTCTACTTCGACCGGATAGGGTTTCTCCACCGTAAATGGTATACGTTTCTCGGTAATTTCTGGAACAATACGATAAGTAGGCACCTGAATTTCTTGCTGTACGGGTACATGTACAGCATAAGGTTCGGGTATTTGTATACGTATGACATTGGGAACCTTAACAGCTACCGGATGAGGTATGGGTAAAGGTATTTTTTCAATAACTTGTACCGGTACAGGTTTTGAGATTTCCGAATAAGTTTCGTGGGTTTGATGATGTTGGGCGGCAGCAGATAATGACTGATGAGGATCTGGTAGAGAATAATCCTCGCTGCCAATGTGAGAACTTGTAACCAACGATGCAAAGCACACATACATGAGGATGGCAAGACAAAAAATCTAAGGAAATGTTTAAATATAAATAGTTTATATAACTTTAAGAAGTTCTTAAAACACTTACATTTGATGCAGCCATTTTGTTGATTATCTAAAACTGTTAAATATTTTCTACTTTAGTTTAAATAAGTTAAATTAATAATTTATGTTTTACTTAGTCGTTGTGTGACTTAATACTGTAACATTTTTCAGCCATGGCCTTGGCTTTTATGCAAAAACCTTTCCTCTTTAAAAAGCTGCTAAACGAAAAGTGAAAGATTTGTTTTCATTGTGGTGAATATTTTCATTTTTATTAGTGTTTTGTTTTTTTCACCACCACTTGCCTAAAAGAAAAAGTACTTTTGGTCAGTGTGTTTTTCTTTCATTCAGTTCGCCTATCTTCATAATTATAATGAATCTCATATTGTGCAATCAGGCATTTATTATATCATACTTCACAGCGTATTCATTTTAAAATGAAAGTACCCTTAATTTTTTGTTTTTTTTATTAGTTTTGTCTATTGTCTGCTGTTCATTTGGCCATTAAAGAAGGAACTGCACTAGACTGCACAGTTTTGTCGTAGTTTTTCCATTTCGGAAGAAAAATAGATCAAATAACAAGTGGAAGTAAAATTTTCATACAACAATAATCACAGGTAGCGCCCTCTCTATTTTTCAACGTGAAATAAAAACAAAATAGCGAACATTGCAATAGCTATTCAAGTTAAATGTGATTGAGTTACCTTTAAAAATGGTTAAAAGAGTTACCAGATTTTTAAAATTTAATCTCAGATTTTTTTTGGTAAACCATCAACTTGTATGAATAGGACATCTCTAATGAATTTCAAATGTTCACAAATGAACTCAATCAGAATTAGAATGTTCGTTTTAGGCCAAGCATAAGAAGACCTTATTTGATACGCACATTAAAAGATGTTTGAAATATTATTTATTCAAAAATTTGAAAATTCGAAAATTAGGCACATACTCAGTAAAAATAAAACGAAATACTTTCAAAAGAATCACATTTATCACCACTTCAAAAGTAGCACTAAGCGATTTTTTTACCCTCTATGCAATAAACATTATTGCGTTTTTTTTTTTACTGGAATTTTTTGAATTAAACCCATTTTGTTTTGGAGTTAATTGATAAATGTGTAATTTATTTATTTATGTTAATATTATTTAAGTAATATTCTTGAGTTGGGTTGTATTCTATAATAATACAATTTCCCTTCCTAATAACTTCCAAAAAAGAACATAAGAATTACTTTCTGATAATGACTTCAGATGTAGGGAATTTGGAATCAAATAAAAAGGACATCCTTCCTACGACAAGCCTGTGTTAAAATCATCACTTCTTCAGGTCTTTTTCAGTACTTCCATGAAGTAAATTCTAATTCTTTTTTGCTTCTTTGGAAGTTCTTTTTTTTTACAGGGTATACTTGCCAATTTTAATTATTTCTCAAACAGACAAGTTTGGTCGTCGAAGGGTTAGCGGATTTGTACATGAATCAAGTACATACATATTTTGTACTTGGCGTAAGGACAGTTGTACTTGTTTTATAGAACTTCTCATCTTCTTGATTGTTATAAATTGGGTAACAATCCTATTACATATAGAAAACTAGTAAGAAATATTAATATGTATCTGGCAACTCCATTTTAATAGTCTTAGGTTTTAAACACTTGCGATCTTGTAACAAGTGCAGATCATGTTTTTTGTTTTTGCTTTGTGTATTAATTTTTTTCAAACAATTGTTGCTGTGTCTTCGGTTGCTTGAAAAGTTTAAGTAATTTGATCTAAAAACGTGCCTAATACAAAAATACATAATAATACATTTTCAGTTTTATGTTATGCATTGTATGTATTTGCTAATACAAAAAAGTGCAGTGTAATTTAAGGTGGTGGTATACAATTAAAGTAAAGTTCAATAAACAAACTACAAGCTTTCGAGATAACTGAAAAAAAGCTTGAATACAAATCTTGTTAAAAGTTTAAACAAATTTATTTACAACTTAACATTAAAAAGTGCAAGTTGTTAAAACAAATTCAGTTTAATAAAAGGCAACCTACTGAATCTTGTGCGGTTATAACTGAGACTATTTTAAGGAAGTAATTGTACAAATTTTTCCTATTAAACTATAATTCCAATAACTTTCTTTAATACACATTTACTCCTAATTAAACAAACGTTCTACACAAACAAAAACTTTTATATTTTCGGAACCAAATTTGAAATATATTTCTAAGAACCATTATTTGCATTTGTTTATAAACGAAATTCTGTGAAAATCTACGCCAAAAACAACAAAGTACTAATGCGTAAAACAACACAACCCTAAAAAAAATAATGAAACACACTTTCCAAATTGAGGACAAACGCATTTTTTTAAGGCAGCGGCCGCGCGCATTGTGAAAAGATCAATATGGCTTTGGAAAGATTTCAACGAATTTCTCAAAGACATGCAAATTAGAAACGCTTAAAGATTTTGCATAAAAAAATAAAAACAACAACCATTGTTTGTGTTTACTTTTCTACACTCAAAGAAAATTTTAGTACTAAAATGCATGACATTTTGTAAGGAAATTTTGACTTTAACTTCCATTTTACTAAAATTTAAGTGTATTGTGGTTTATATTCAAATTTTTAACAAAAAAAAAACAACAAAAATAAGTATCTAAAGACATTGTATAAAAAGTACAAAGAAATTTTTGTTCTAACTGCCGACAACAAAGACATGGTATGCAAAGCATGAGTTTTAAAGAAGAAAAAAACAAACGTAAAAAAAATAAAATTGTAGACATAGGTTCATCTTTTAGCCATCAGTAGTGAAAATAGCAACATCATCAAGCTACAGCAGTTCTGTCGTCATTTTAAGGATTTAAACTTGGGCTGCTTAAACACATTTTCAAAAGCTTTAAAGATACTTGAAAAACTACTTTATCTGTGATCATTTAAGATCAGTTATTTGAAACAATTATTTGTTTGTGAGCATAAATTTCATTAACAGAAACTAGAGCTTCAGCTATATGAATCTACGTATCTAATAAGGTGCAACCATTCAAAG
This sequence comes from Lucilia cuprina, assembly GCF_022045245.1. Taxonomy (NCBI): domain Eukaryota; kingdom Metazoa; phylum Arthropoda; class Insecta; order Diptera; family Calliphoridae; genus Lucilia; species Lucilia cuprina. The sequence goes on from NC_060952.1 coordinate 17,493,293, forward strand.
AAATGTCTTTTAAAAATATAAAGCTTTTGATTGAACTGACTTAAAAATCGATTCTTAAAAATAATGTGAAGGTGGTTTAAAGTTAACTTTAACATTGTCAGAAATGCCAAATTTTGGTCTGCTTAAAACTTCTTAGTTCTAATATCTACAGTGGTCCAAGGTCTGTCTCCCTCGCGCTTCTTACTAGTCTATACATCTTGTCTTAATTATTAAAATGGATATGCAAAATTTAGGAATCGTAGAGCTTATAATTTTCAGATATATGAATTTAAGTCATAAATTGATAATGAGATATGCCACGCCCTCAATTTTAGACAAAATCACAGACTTTGGTTCAGAAAATTGATCTGGTGCACTCTGGAGATACCCGGCGGATATACATATGACCAATATTATATAAAGTGAATCATCTCAAAACCTCAAATACTAAGTGACAACAAGGCTCTTAAAGAAAATGGTGTAAGCTTTCATTTGAATAAAAAAGAAATACAACAAAACCGTCCATTTCGAAAAAATAGTGGAGAATTAAGTGCCAAATATTAAAAGTTAAAAAATATTTTTTAATGGATATCTCACTTGCATTCCATTATAGTTCTATAAAGCTCTGAAAGGAAATTATGTAAGCTTTCTTTGGAGCAAAAAAATTTGAAAAAAAAAACAAAATAATTGTTTTTATTGTAAACAATAAAGAAATAGCTGTCTGAACTCCTTGAGACAATTTTTGCTAGGACCATTAGTTGAAAAGATATACTCATTTGAATAAAACTCTGTATGACCAAAATGTTGAACTTTGACCCCCTCTAAGCCCTTAAAGGGAAATATTGTAAACTTTTTAGTTAAGGATTTAAACTACAACACAGCGTAGGACTTTTATTCCCAACTGTGTGATATCCTTTGCGGTCACTCTGTCAGCAGTGATACAGTTTCAATAGATTTGTAAGTTGTCTCCCGAGGTATACTGCCGAAGACCAATATCTTTTAAATTATATGAGTCTTATATTGGAATCAGTGTTAATTTTAAACTTCAAAAAATATTTAACTATTTTAAGCATCTGATTGTAAACATTTGTATGTTGACTACTATTCTTTGTTAAATTTTGTTTATGTTTTTGCTACTATAAAACAGACAAGTTCGTTCTTTCAATCGTTCAATCGATCGATTCATGCCAGGTCGGCAGGCAGTCAAAAAAGTAAGAAAAAAATAAAACTCAACAAACAACATTTAAATATACTCGTACAATTGTTCCGATGGAAACAAAATACAACAAACAAATATTTAACATATAAACAAACATCGGCTTCAGCACTAAACTTCTTTCTATAAAAAGTTTAAACTAAAAAAAAAGAAAGAACACAAAACCATCATACAGCGTTAAATTGCCAAATTCAAAATTTATGGTTTAACTTCATGATTTTCATAAATTTTCATTTCTGAAACGTGTCCTTCTTTGTCATTGTTTTTCTATACATACTGCATCATTTGATGAAGATCAAGTTAAATCCAACCAACTACAACTTGTACAAAGTGGTAACAGTAGCCTTTTGCACTCTTCCTTCTGTTGCTTGCTATAATCATTACAATTTTTTTCCATCTGTTTTTTTTTTTCTTTTTGCTTTGAACCAAGATGTATTGTATTTTAAGCTTGAAATGATGGGGCGGCTTAGATTTTTAGCTTAAAGATAAATACGTTTTGCCAACAACAATTGAAATCCCGAAACATCAACTTTCTATGGCTAAAAAATAAGTTTAAGTACAAGAGAGGGTCACAAACAAGTAGCAGCTTAGACTTCATAAAAGTTCATGAGTTTTCTTTTTTTCTATATAATATATTTTTTTGGTTGGTTTATTTGCATGTGATTGAAATGTGACTTTAATATTTGTATTGTGGCAATAAATTTATATAAGACTTTTTTTGAGCTCCTTTATCGGTAACAATATAAAGAAAATAAAGATATGCAAATTAGGGGTTTTTCAACTTTTTATATATACTTTAGTTTGAAAAGAAGTTTTTCTTAATGATGTTGAAATCTGCTTAAGTAAACAAAAAGAAAAAAATATTAAAATTATAAGAAAATCGTGATGAGATTTCAAATAAAATCATAAAACTTTTGTTTATTATTAGCATATCAAATATTAAATGCAATACAATTGTTTATTATGAAAATTTCTTTAAATCAATATAAAAATAAGAGAAAAATCTTACTAATGATAATGATTACTTCTGATGCTGAAGGAATTTTAAATATCAAAAATCAATTAAATTTAGTTTTAAATGGTCTTTTTAAATTAATATTTTTTTGCAATCAAATACGGCAGTTCTTATCTAATATAATAAACTTATTTATGTTTTTTTATCCATAACGATTACAAATTTATTAACCCAAATAAAATTGTTCTTATCGAAATTTCAAAATTTAAAATCATTTATTCACACTTTATCGCTAATTGCGTTAAAATGTCAATTACATGAAAATGTTGTACCAAGCCATTCAATCTTAGTTTCGGTTCTATATGTTTTTAAAATGTAGATGTAAAACCACAATAACAACACAACCAACAACGAAATTCTGTAAGCAATAACATAGACAGCAAATAAATAAAGTAATTAAAAACGTTTTGAAATCAGAGTAAGTAGTGTTAGCAAAAAAGAAATAACACAAACAAAAACATTTCACATACTTTATTAATTACAGAGGAATGTCCAAATGTTGGACCATGTCTTGTGAGCACTACAAATACAGAGATATTATCCGTAGGCACTAGCTTACGTAGTCTCACTATTCGTCATCTTCTGCATATTCCCTAAAGCTATATATAAGCAGTTGTCAGATCTTACAATGTTGGCAGATCTGTCAATCTGGTTGTAAAAAAATTACAATTTCATTACGAGACAATTGTCAGACAATAAAAGTATTTGTAAACAATAATTGTCAGTTCACACTGTTGTCAGATTGTTTTTTGACAAAAATTGTCTGATCTTATTTTAGCTGCATATAGTTTTTAATTCAAGAAACTACTTTTCTTTCAAAAAATATAACACAACCTGGAAGTACATACGGTTGTTAGTACATTTTTCGCAAACGTTGTAAGATCTGACAACATAAATAGTCGTTATAATGATCTTACAGGTCAGACGAAAATCTTTATACATTTGATGAATTTATAAAAACAAAACTTTTCAAACTCCAAAAATTTTCCAAAATCTGTAATATGTGAAGAAAATCTCAAAATTATCTGGAAAAATACGTATTTGATACTGCCTACTTCCCAGACATCCTACTGTAGTCAATAATCTAAACTAAACAAAAAATATGTTCAAACTAACGATTCAACAAACAACATAGTCGCAATCAAAAACGAAGGAAAAAAAGAAATCCTAAAAAAAACATATTTAAATTGAAATCTTTAAGAGTTTGTAAGTTAAGCGAAAAGAAAATTGTTAACTAAACGCGTTTGTGTCTCAACCATTGTCGGAACGTCACATCAAACAAGACCATAAATCTTTAAAAGTGGCCAAAGTCAAATCATTTGCATCCTACTCGATAAATTCGTATGAATTGCAAACGCAGAAAATGCAGCGAACACAACTACTGCAACAACAACTTCGACAGCAACAGCAAGAAAAACCTAAATAAAAATTGAAAAGAAATCCATTGAAAGTCTAAAAAAGCAAAAAGAGATGAACGTTTGTTTTTTGGTCGGTTGGATTTTGTAAAACCAAAAATGGTTAAATGAAAATGAAAAAATAAAAAAAAACATAAACTCTCATCACGGCTTTTTGTTACTGATGCTGCTGCTGGTGATGTTGATGATGTTGATGCTGGCAGACAAATGCTAGAGATGAAAAGGACACACCGATTTGTTGTTTTCTTATACATATTTTATTCCTGTTGCCCGATACTTCTTCTGATGCTGCTGATGACGACGAAGATGATGACGATGCATTGAACTTGCTGCTTCCCCTTTTATTTTGCATTTGCAATAAAAATGCATGCCTAAAAACGCATTTTGTTCTTGTAGTATTTGTGCAACGTTTAATAAACAAGATCTCATGTCGATTGCCACAAATTAGCGAAATAAATTATAAAAATAAGAAGAAGCAAAATGTGGACGCTTACCAACCATTCCCCACTACCACCTATCTTTGCAATGGATTATCAACATCAGCAGCAACTACTGGAGTATAAATGAACTTTATATGAGATCTTTTAAGGCATCATTTGTGTAGTGGAAAATGTAATAATTTTGTTTCTTGTTCATTTCTTTTCATTGTAAATCTCTAAGCCAAAAAGCGTTTGTTTTTTCTATGACCTGGTTTCATAGTAGGGGTATTGATTTAAGTAATATAAAAAACTACTTAATAGATATATTATGTCTATTGGTGCAAACATTTTAGGATTTCATCGATACACGACACTAGACTATAAACTAGACTATAGATTAGACTATAGATTATAGACTAGACTATAGACTAGACTATAGACTAGACTATAGACTAGACTATAGACTAGACTATAGACTAGACTATAGACTAGACTATAGACTAGACTATAGACTAGACTATAGACTAGACTATAGACTAGACTATAGACTAGACTATAGACTAGACTATAGACTAGACTATAGACTAGACTATAGACTAGACTATAGACTAGACTATAGACTAGACTATAGACTAGACTATAGACCAGCAAACTGTTTATTATTACTGAAACAGTCTGATATACATATGACTTACTGCGAAATTTTTGGTTAGTACTAAAATTAATTGCTGTGAATACCCTTAATGTATTCTCATACTTTTTCTAAAACATCTTGCTATGAGTAGCCAATCAATAGTTGATAATAGCCTTCATTTACTTAATTTTTAAAACCATTTACGATCAATCCTCTCCCGTAATTCCTACACTGAAAATTCCCTGACTTTTTTTTATACATAAAATATTTAACAATCACAATCATCATCTTTTTTTTGCGTTTAGTTGTTGTTATTGCTGTATGTAATATTGCTTTTAACTTGTACTCCATGTATTGTGGTAGTCATCGTATTTATTTTTTTTTTTTTTGTTCTCTGATTAATTTATAACATTGACTTAATTGCTTGCAATGTTTCGCCGTTTGTGTCTTACATTTTTTTACTCTTCATTTTCCTGTTTAAATGCTGTTTGATGATGATTATTTTTTTAAGAAATCTTTAAATCCTCCCCTTGAAAGCAAGAGGAAAACCACAAAAATTATAAGAAGAAAAATATTGTATATTGTGATGAAACAGTAGGAGTTTTGTAATCGTTTTACATTCAAAAAGTAATTTAACTTTGCTAAAAGGATTCTTTCATAGTTATATATATTTAGGAATACACTACACATACATTCAAACACCAACTGTCTGGACAATCAGTTTTACATTTAACCATTGCGCTGTTGATGATAATGATGATGATCATGTTGTTTGGCCTGGTCTGGCCTAGTGGTGATGGCCTAAGGTCTTAAGCATGACTTTGTTTAATATGAAATTCAATTTAGTTTTGCATGCAAATTAAATGAAAAAATAAAATGAATGCTATAACTAAAACTAAAGGAAATGTATTTATAAATATGCTTTTACTACAAAGAAATATTAATGGTTTCTCTATGAAATATTGATCGTTTGCTAGGAGTAACTAAAACCCAAAAAAGAACAAATATAATTTTTTTTATTTAAGCTAAAGTTAATTGTTATTTTGTGGTAATTTGGTGGGCGTTATGTGGCATGAAAATGATGCCGATTTATGATTAATGATTTCTATTGGCACAACTGTTAAATTGGTGTGAAAATGTAAATGGTTTTGCTAAATTGCATTTAAAGCAAAATTTAAAGTATATTTCTTGCAAACGTTTAATTTTACTAATTTTTATTTGATTAATCATTCAAAATATTTCAATTATAAACAATATCCCTTTTTTCATATCAAACTAACAAAATCCTTTACTATATAACATCCCAAATCCTTTTAACATATATGAATACAACTGTATGCGTATGAGCAATAGCATAAGCTTATAACGGATATGAAGGATATCTCCGGCAAGCAGGCGGACATTTCCGTTTACAACTGTCATTATATCCGTTACAATTTTCCATATAAAACACTTTGCTTTTTTCAACTTTATTTTCTATTTTTAAAAGTATAATTTAACTGATAGATATGAAAACATCAACGAAACAAGCTCCCCCTCATATACATCCGATATTTCATGTTGATACATGTATAGAAAAGGACAAGTTTTAAACGGATATTACAAGGATAAGCCCACAACATACATCAACCTCCATACACATACATGCACATATAAATAAAGGAGTTTTGTATTTTGCATGATAGAATTTATGATTTAGCAATGATGTGTGTTGTTAAACAAATTTTATATTGAATTGTTCAAGCGTATGATTTGCATTTGGAAGGCGGATGAACGAGAACATTTATAATGATATCATCATTGTCACCCAACAAGGATATGTTAACATATAGCATAATTGAAATATATTTTAATGTAGCTTTGGACATCAACTCCTGTACAATGCAGTTATTTATGGTTTGTAACATTAAATATAAACCTTTTACAACTTTATTAGACCCAGAAAATTAGTCGCAAAATGAGCAAACTGATTTTAAATGAAATTTTACGTAGACTGAACAGCCAAACTACAGACAAGACTATATACGAAATAATAGATTATATTGTAAACTATATTCTAGTCTAAACTATAGACTAGATTATACATTATATTATAGCATAAAATTTAAATTATATTATATAATGTTGTCTAAAATATACACAGTCTAAACTAAGGGTAGTGTATAGACTTATGTATATATTAAGAAATTTTTCAATGGATACTGTATATCGACCTGATTACGATCTGTGTTAAGGGTTAATGCCAAAATTTTTACACTTAAGAAACTCGACATGTCAGAGAGAAATTAAAATCAGATGTGGGTTTCTTAAAGTAGAGTTTTATTTCAAACCTGTGTAGTTATCAGCGAATCTGAGTCATTAACAAAGGTGTAATTTTTGAAAATTACAAACAAAATAACGAATTTATGTACACATGTCCATTAAGGTGAAGGCTATACATAGTAAAAATTTTTACCAGACATTTTATCAATATATTTCCATAAAATATTCATGATTTAAAATCGTTTTATATTCGTATAAATTCAAACACCACTAAATCTTTAGAAATTATCTCAAATTAATAAGAAATTGAACATATTTTTGTCTGTATGTTTGTGAGTGTTTAAATGACTCTTGTCGTCCTTCATATCAAATGTCATTTTAAGCACACTTTAGCTGTCAATAATTCAAGGAGGGGTTAATACAAGAAAAAGTGTCATTGCAACATGAATGAATTTATAAAAAAACTGTTACTGCTGCTGAAAAGAAAACCCAAAAAAAAGAAAAAAAGAAGTAGAACTGAAACTGTTAGCAATCAAAGTAACTGTCATTTTTCACTAAATGTGATGAGATGAATAGACGGACAGACGCATGGAAGCAAGCAAACCACACTATAATATTTAAGCAAACAAATGACTGACACACTAAATAAACGTTTATCATATTGGTGCTACTAACACCGAAGATTTCACTTTGAAGAAATAAATCCCTTCTCAATTTATTGCAGCATTTATGAGCACGCAAAACCAAATTAACGCACCACTGCTGTTGCTGTTTATGATTTTAAATTTTACCTTCAAACTTGGTCGATTTTATAAGCGATTTAAATGAAAAAGTATAGGAGTACGAATATGTATGTACGTACCTTTTGGTCATGTCATTGATAATTTATGTCACATAAAAACCAACTGAATTGAATTCAAATTCCTGACATAGCGCGGTAGCTACTAAGCTGGCAAAATACTAAGGAAAACCAATAACAGAAACACCGGCATACGAACGAAAGGACAGACGTACAAGTTACTGGCTATAAGATAGATATGTATATAGAAGAACAGACAGACTACCAAAGAGCCACAAAGTTAAAAAGCACCACAAAATAATCCCACATTTATTGAAAATATTCACACTGATGCTGCTTAGGTTTAAGCTCTACTGCGCTGCCTCACTGCCAAACCACTACTCATTGCTAAATAAATGCCTTTGTCATCAAATTGTAAGATATTTAAGCATCGCTTTTGTTATTGTCTTAAGGGTAAATAAGATTTTTGTACTAATTTAATTTATTCTTTCAATGCTTGAACTGAACCTCTATGTACTACCGAGCATAAAAGATATTAACGTCAAAGGAAAAAAACAATGTTTCAAATTTTTCAACTTGAATAAATTTCAAAACAAAAATTCAAAATTTCAATATAAATTTTCAATGACATTTTTAATGCGTAAATGTCCATCACACATTATTGGTTGTGTTCTCTTTATTGGCCCCAAGTGTATGAAAGGAATTCATTTAAATATTTTGTTTCCTTTTGTGTGTGTGTGTATGCGAGTTTTTTTCTAAATTATAAAGTGGAAAAAATCCTAAAAAGCTTTTAAAAATCACAATGACATCATATACTATAGAGTTTGACATGAGCGCCATATTGATTGACTTCTGTCAATATTTGTCAGTTAAATAGAATCATCATTGCATTTAACTGATTGTAAGGTGAGTTTTACTGGACTTCAAGTGAATGTTTGTAAAATTGTGTTCTTTTTTGGTGTCGCGTGTCCTTAATTTTTATTATGTCATGATGGTTTTTGTGTGTTAATGACAAATGTCTTAATCGGGTGTTGAAATTAAAAATTGCTCCTAGAAAAAGGTTGTCAAAGTCATAATACAAAATCTATGAATATCTCTGTGTTTTGAAAACTTTGTCATAAATTCGTAAGATAATTGATTTGAAGTCATTATAAAAATTTGCCAATATAAATTGTAAGGAAAAACGTATACAGTCATATATAGTTGATCACTGAAAAGTATGTAAATAGGTACACGGTTACAATTGAAAGTCGTTGCCCATATTCTGCATTTCGATTACGTTTCCGCATTCCGTTACGCAACGATCGAAAATTAGTATTCCAACAAAAAACCGAATTGTAAGAAAAAGATGGAATTTAATGACAATGCGATTGTGTGTTTTCCGCATTACGATAGTAACTACGTTTTTGTAAGTTGTTATTTTAGTGACGCAGCTTCGAATTGAAATGCAGAGTACCAAAGTTGCCAAACGGAGAAAATTTCGATTCGAATTAAAATGCAAAATATGGGTGATAAGGTTAATTTATTACATAAAGTAAATCGGATACAAATGCCATAAATAGAATTAATTTTTACATTGACATAATTTCCGATCTCCAAAAACTTGTATCAGCCCGTGTCAAAGTCGACTAACTATAATCATTAGTAAAATGTTTTATTAAGTTCCCAGACAATCACAGAGAACCAATTCAACTCGTAGTTAGAAATGACCATTGTTTAGAAAACGCAACTTATATACGACTCTAATATTCAATTGTGACAAACAACGGTCATATTTTTCGATGGAATAAAATTATACTGTTAGTTAAAAAATTAATGCCATTATTAAATAGATTCCCATCAGATCTAAGAAAATTAATAAGAATTGAAAGATACTTTAATCTGTAAGACGAATTTATAACAACTCATTAATATGTTTAAAGAATGTCATAAACTATGACAGAAACTATATATATGTACATTCATTAGAGTGGCCCAGAGAACAGACTTTAGGAATATGATAAAGGAATACCCGATGGATCGATGCGTATTAATGTACTGAATACGAGAAACTACTAAAAAAATGTTTTTCTGGTCCTCCTATTGAAAATTCTGAACTCAGTTTAATTTCTTCATATATTTCTATCTTCCATAAATCTATAGAAATATATAAAACGTCTACATTATAAGAGGCATATGAAATCAAAAATAATCTAAAAAATTCTGAAATTTAAAAAAAATATTTTTATATAAAGCCTATAAACATTTTTAAATATTTTTGTATAAATATTAAAAAACGTTTATGGACTGTAGTTTGGTAAATTTCAGAAATTTTTAGATTATTTTCTCATTTAATGTCTCATTTAATATAGACGTTTTAGATTTTTAATTTACCGCCACATGTACCCTGCTTCCAGTGTTTCTCAATCAATCACGTATTAGCTGGTCTATCTCTTCTGCGACTACCCTGCGGATTCGTGCTAAAACGTGCAATATCGTCTTGGGGCTTTGTTATAGTATGGCTGACCCACATCCAGTTGAGGCGTCGAATTTCCAATGATACTAGAAGATGCGCATTATTTTTCGCATGCAAATGCTTGTAAAGCCTGATATTCCTTGGTGGCTGTATTCCGTGTTTCTCACCAATTTAATGTTTTTTGATATTCCTTGTGATATAAGTGGATCTCTATATGATTTTAAGAGATGTAAATCCTGCGTGACCATTATTAATCCGACATCTAATGTCTTCAGCTGTTTCCGCTTTTGTGAACCAGAAATAAATAACAAAAACAATAAATATTTTTCCCGCGATAAGCTTAAAATTGCTGAATTTTTAAGATCCTTCTCGAAAATATTGCTATAATTTTTTTCAACATATTGTACTGCCATCCTAATATGAACATATTTCGTAGTACCAACAGTTTTTCAAAAATTCTGATTCTTTAAATACTTCTCAAACACCCATCATAAACTTTGCAGCTGCCAAACAAACAAAGCAAAGTTTTTCTTAAATAGCTGCCATTATTTTTAGGAAAATATTATAACTTTATTGAATTTTTTTAAGGAATAAGAATATTTATTTATTTCTTATCGATTTTGGACATCTCTAACCTAATAAAGCATTAAGGAATGTCTCTTTTTTTCATATTAAAAATAATAATATTAATAATAATACACTAGAGATGAAACTTTTAAAAAATCATAACAACAGATGACCAGAAATAAATAAAAAACTAAAATGAGCAAAATAAAAGAAATAACGATGATGATAACTATAATCATAAGCTATTGTTTTCCAAAAAGAAACTTACTCTTAGAGCGACTAACAATTGTCTCGAAATCAACTAAAACCGAGGAAGAAAATCCCATTTAAAATCGTGTTATTTTTATATTGGTAAAGATCAAAAAGTAAACTTAATTGTACTGAACTGAAACACATCGTAATAATGAACCCTTCCAAAGGATGGGCACATGTCGCTCTCGCTTTCACAGTTGGATACAACTTGTATTTTTCTTGGAGCCGCTGTTTGGAGTGGAGTGTAGTGAAAAATGTTTTCTTGTTATTTGTATTGTTGGCTTTTCAATCGCAATCAAAATTTTTTTGATCAACTTTTAACTCGTTTTTTGGGTTCCTTTTTGTTCTTTTCGTTTTTCTTTAATACATTTCGGTTCGATTTAATAATATAAACTGATGATGAAGCCTGATGACGATTCCACCGCCAAGAAGACATAGACAAAAAATATGTGTAAGAGCATGTATTAAGGAAAAAGGCATCAGGAAAACCTGCGCAAAAAAAAGCAAAATGACTTTGTAAGGAACCGTCCTTGTTGCCATTGTTATTTACCATAGTTTAAACAATTGCAACGTTTGTTTTGTTGTTTTTATGCAATATATGAATGGAATACTGCTTAAACTCTTTAGTTTGTGAGGTTTTTTCCAACGCTTTTGTTCGTTTTATCCTAAACTGCGTTTAATCAGATAACTCAGTTCATTTTTTTTTCTGCCAGCCAGCCAGCCTTTGTTATTAAAGCCATAGCTTTATAGTTGTATTCCTTTTTTATGATTAAACTTAAAGTAGCATTTGTCTCCATTGCTGGCGAAGCGATATCGCAGCAAAAGCAACAGTAGCCAATAATAATAGTGTGGTGGCAGTCATTCCGTCTGGTATAACAGAAGTTAAGAAGTTACCTTAGTTGGCTGTTGTCAGTGCTCCTTTAAATACACACCCATTTTGGCGGCATTGTAGCTTTTGATGCCACCAGCAAGTAAACTTTATGTTGCAAGTACTCTGTGGCTTCTGTTGCACTTATGATCGTTGTCATCATCTGTAACATCATCAGCAACAGCACGTTAAGGAAGAGACAACAACTGAAAAAAAAGCAAACTGCAACTGAATAAAAAACATTGTTTGGCTGTAGTTGGTTAAATGAAGTGTATTAGATACCCTACATTTTAATTGCTAAGCTGTCTAATTATTTGACTAGTTACAATATCAGTTTTTAAAATTAATATATTATATCTAATAAAAAACTGTGTCGATAAAAATAATATTAAATTAAAGACGTCAACACAAATATTATTACTAACTTATACTACCTTCCAAACTATAGGGTGTTAAAGATTCTTAAGACTTTGTTGGTAAGTTCTACTGACTGCTGCAGCTCATTCATTGCAGTTGGAATAGTAGCATTAATTATATCATTATCCTTCATCTGGCGATTTATCTTTTTTGTTGTTTTTATAGCTGCAGTATACGTTGAATATATACGCTAAATATATGTAAGTAAGAATAAATGTTTATATACATACTTAGATTCATACATATAATTTTACAGTAGTTGCTGCAGT